>NC_046972.1:22734269-22744269 GCF_009769545.1 Cyclopterus lumpus | reverse complement strand
CATGACCTTTTTCAGATGCACGTTAAATACACACACACACACACACGTATATCGACACAGGGTGTTGTTGGACTCAAGGTCCAGGGCACATTGTGGCTCACTGACCTTGTTTCCCCCACCCCACACTACCCCCCCCCCCCCCCCCCCCCCCCCCCCCCCACCCCCCAAGAGAGCGGACAGTGCCTCCAAATAGACAGAACGCTCTCTTCTACTTTCCAAATATCATTAGCTGTATTTTATAGCCCCTCCGTTTTAATACCAGGGATGACACCTCTTGACAGGTCAATGTGTTCCAGAGAGACTCCAGAGATATTGTCGCTTTTCTTTTGACTGTCAGTTTCACTTTCTGCTGCACGTTTCTTTTTAAAACACTTTGCACATGACGCACATTTTCTTTTGCCTCCGTTCGTAACTCACTTTTTTTTTTTTTATGTGTTTTTTTTTCTTCTTCTTCTCCACGTTGCACTGTTTGAATCTGCGACTCTGTATGTGGCATTACACCAAGATGTATGAGTTATGGGTTCGTAAGTGTATTGCGCCCTTAACCAAACGGGAGGATTAAATGCCTTTTTTTTTTTTTTTCTTAATTATTTTTAAATGTTTCTTGTTTTTCACTGGATCGATGTTCCTCTCTGGAGTAGCTGCTGTTCCCCACAATGTCACGTAGTGTGCACAGGGTTTGTCCTCAAAGTATAGCTCTTCCTTATTACAAAACAGTACTGGGAGTGCCCCCCCCCCCCCCCACCTTTTTATTTTTATCATGACGTTGTGTTTTTATATAAAGCTTTTGTGTATTAAATCTGGCCTGCTGAACCAGCTGCCTCTCTGGAAACAAGAACCATGGTTTCACTGTTTAGAACAGTTTTTAATGTCCTATATTAAATGTCATGTTGTATACAGAGGCCTATTTTTGAGGTTTTATATTAATTTATTCTCTTTTTATTTAGCTGTATCATGGGTATGCAGTGTTTTTATTATTTCTAGTAAAATGCACATTCAGTGTCTTTATGTAAGCTGTGTGAGGTACTGAAATTTTGTTTGGTTAATTTCCACATCCTCCCTGAAAATGTCCGGATTTCTTTACGATGGAATCTGAAAGATGTATTTGATATGATTTTATTTTTGTTATTTAATTTATTATAAACTAAAGAAATGTATTTCTTTTGATGATAATAAAGTTCATGAAACCATAGTTGATTTGGCTCTCACTGACCCAAGTGTGTCCAGTATTACTATATACACATTTTGTATGTTGCACTGACTTTTCATCAGGTCAACATTACATTTGTCCAAATATGTTATAACCAAAATACCTGCAATAAGATTATGACGATGCCATCGGCCTCAGCTTTGTTTATTGCTACTGAGCAAATGTTGGCATGCTAACACGTTTCAATGGTGAACCACGGTAAACGGTATGCTAGCATGTTAACATTGTCATTTAATAAGCCACAAGCATGGCTGTAATAAACTGTCTTCAAAATCTATACTAATCCATACTGTCTGTATGAAAAGTGTTGCACTATTTTAGTTGGTTTAGCGGGTTTTGGAGCATTTCGGTTGCCTCTCAACGGTTCTCACCGCGGCTTCGGCGTTAACAGCGCAAACTACGGCAGAAGTGCTGATGAAGCTAACGGCGTTTACCTACGGGGGAACTTCATTCTCCACTCAGGTAGAAATTACACTATATCTTTAGATTGCACATTCGCTGCTATATTAGTGCGCCAAATATTGAATTTAGTTCAGAAAGTGAGCGTTGACTCTACGATTTCACCAAGTGTTTTTCCCGTTCCCATGAAGACTTTCCATTGCTTGCTGCTGTGCCCGTGTTGATCATCCAGGTGACGTGAATTAAAGTCTTTGGCGGCTCAGTTCCTCAAGGGCTTAGGCCGGACCCAGTGACACCAGAGACGTGACCAAATAAGCCGGTGCCATCCTTGTGGGTGAGATGTCAATGCAGTTCACACCTGCTGGTGGGCGTTAGATTTATAGTGGAACGGATGGCATGAAAAATTTAGGCCAAGTGTCAATGAGTCGTCACGGGGAGCGGTAAGAAGTGGTAGTCCGTGTGTCATCGATATCTGCTCAATGAAAGACATTTAAATGGATATAGCTAGCTATTTCAAGGGGCGGCGATCTAAACGTATCGTGATACGTAGGAGTAGCACTTTATCAAAACAGACAGTGTTGATTGAAGGGACGTGATCACATTGATGGAAACGATGCTTGACGTTGATGGCAATGTTTGATTAGTGGGTACAATCGGCGGCAGCAGCCTTCTCTAAACCAGAGACTAGAGGCTGTACATTCAGTATGTTATCTTGTAAATTAAGATAGCCAGCTTAGATTTATTCCTGAATGGTGCCTGTGCGTCTATGAAGACAGATAAGATGAAGCCTTAACACTGTGAATCCCGTTTTAGGTGTGTTTGGCTAACGGCTAACGGAACTATCAGGATACACATGCTGTTGCGTACCTCTCTGCAGCACACTTATATTTTTTTGGACGGTGTGTTTGGCAAACAGCTAACAGAAATACCGGTACACATTCATACTGTTGTGTACCTCTCGGGCCGCTGCTTTGCGGCTCACTTCTATTGTTTTGGACGGTGTGTTTGGCTAACGGAAATAACAGTATACACACATGCTGTTGAGTACCGCTCTGCCGCTGCTTTGCGACTCACTTCTATTGATTTGGACGGTGTGTTTGGCTAACGGAAATAACAGTATACACACGTGCTGTTGCGTACCTCTCGGCCGCTGCTTTGCGGCTCACTTCTATTGATTTGGACGGTGTGTTTGGCTAACGGAAATAACAGTATACACACATGCTGTTGAGTACCTCTCGGCCACTGCTTTGTGGCTCGCTTCTATTGATTTGGACGGTGTGTTTGGCTAACGGAAATAACAGTATACACACATGCTGTTGAGTACCTCTCGGCCGCTGCTTTGCGGCTCACTTCTATTGATTTGGACGGTGTGTTTGGCTAACGGAAATAACAGTATACACACATGCTGTTGAGTACCTCTCGGCCGCTGCGTTGCGGCTCACTTCTATTGATTTGGACGGTGTGTTTAGCTAACGGAAATAACAGTATACACACGTGCTGTTGCGTACCTCTCGGCCGCTGCTTTGCGCTCACTTCTATTGTTTTGGACGGTGTGTTTGGCTAACGGAAATAACAGTATACACACGTGCTGTTGCGTACCTCTCGGCCACTGCTTTGTGGCTCGCTTCTATTGATTTGGACGGTGTGTTTGGCTAACGGAAATAACAGTATACACACGTGCTGTTGCGTACCTCTCGGCCGCTGCTTTGCGGCTCACTTCTATTGTTTTGGACGGTGTGTTTGGCTAACGGAAATAACAGTATACACACGTGCTGTTGCGTACCTCTCGGCCACTGCTTTGCGGCTCGCTTCTATTGATTTGGACGGTGTGTTTGGCTAACGGAAATAACAGTGTACACACATGCTGTTGCGTACCTCTCGGCCGCTGCTCTGTATATCACTTCTATTGTTTTGGACTGTGTGTTTGCCTAACGGCTAATGGCCACCAGAAATACCTGCACTGGTAAGCGGGCAGACAACTCGGTGAGTGTAATTTAGTTTTTGGCAAGGCAAAGATTAGCCAAATAATTTCTTGTAGGATGAATTCGAGCAGATTGCCTGCATACAGCGGCGCTTCAATTTCAGTTTGAATGAAGTGTGTTTTATGACACCTTACAGACCATTAGTGTCTAGACCTCTGGGTGGTTAGTGAATTGAGGGTTGTATTCATTTAATCACACAATACAGGAAGTGGTCCTTGAAGACACACTTGGTGGAGATCTGCACTCTACTGAGTGCACCTTTCTAGTTTAATAGTGATTTCAGCCTCGAAATTTAAATATTCTTCACATAATAATAGTAATAAATGATATTAGAGGAAACTTCAGAGAATAAAGAATTCTTAAAACACATAATCCAAGGAAAAAAATGTTTATTGTAATCTATATAGAAATGATGCAATGTGCATCTCAAAAGGGGACAACTGTGAGACAAAAATACTTTGGTACACTTGAATCTCCAAGATCTTAACAGACAAAGCAGCACGGTACTGTGGTGGCTACTACACATGCTTCAGATTTTGTATCTAACTGTGCAAGTTGTTGAATTATTGAACAATAATATTCTAAATTTGACGGTGCATTTTGAGCGAGCAGAGGACGCCATTGCTTCAATGAATAATGCACGCTGAAAAATGTAATCCTTGCTCACAGCGTAATTAATATTTAGAAAACAAATTTCCTTAAAATGGTGATGACGTTCATATGATGTACAGTATAAAATTGTTACAAAAAGGCATATGTGATTTACAAACAATTCAAATTCTACAATATAAATGCCTAAACCGAACATTAGAAACTAGAATCCAGTGGTAGTACAGCAGAGTGCATCTGCTATCGTAATGAGCACAATGGATGTTTACTTTTAAAGTGATCTTCTCACAGATTATTCTACAAATATTTGATGTCAGATGTCTACTCTATTCCGTCATTGTCTTAGCAAGTAGACAACTAGATACTGTATATCAAAGTTTACAATATCCAAAAGTTAGAAGCTAAAAATATTTCCTCCTGAAATGCGTTGCAAATGCAACTCCACACATAATCTTGCAACAATCAAAACAAATACTACAATAAAAAGGTGAAACGACATATAAAGTGCAAAGAAAGGTTTCAATAAATGCACTGGGACTGACTATAGTAGTCACACAGGCTGTGTACAAATACTCTAAAAATGCCACTTCCCTTTTCTCCCGACTTCCTCTTCCTTTTCTTCTTCTTTTATTATGTAGTCTCTGTTTTTTGGAGGGTGGATCTCATTTGGATGGATGCATTTCTCACAGTATTTGGCCAAGGCCTTGTTCAACTTGTAACTTAAAAGGATGTCAAGCAAAGATTCACTCTTTACACTGCATATTGCCACTTAACATAAACGTGGGTGGCTCACGTACAATCATTTTCACTGCAGGGGTGACCAACAACAACAACAACAACAACAACAACAACAAGAAATTAGAAGTTAGCTTTGGGCAACGAGACTGCCACAATCACGCGAGGGAGTTTAGACGTCTTCTACCTTTTTTACGCGGTTAATTGCTCGTTTAGTTTACTGAATTTAAGGTGAAATGAGAATTTCTTCTTATTATAAAAAAAAAAGAAAAAAAAAAAGAAGCAAATTCCTCATCTCTTCTCCGGAATCAACATAATGGTAGTAAACATTGAACATTTTCTATCTCATAATATTTAACTGAGATCAGTGCCAACTACAGCAATAACAATTGTAACATCAACAATATCGATATAGTAAAAAAAAAATTCAAAATAAAATACAAGAGAAAAAAACAACAACATTACAACAATAATATATAACTCTCTTCATAGAAATCAAACCAGAGTATCTCTAACGTGAATATATTTGATGATGTAAACCTACCATTATCGATGTTAGCAAATATGATAATAACACAGAAAGCACATCAATCGTATTCCTCTCACAGAGAGCGCTCACATCGTTGTTTCTACAATGGTGTGGGTGGGCTTCATCAAGCCATTGTTTCCCGTTGGGGCTCAGGGGCTGCGTCAGCTCGCTGGCCTTCACGTTGTACTCTTTCGGGCGAGAGCTCACGCCCGACTTCGCCGGGGCGGCCGCCGCTTTATCCTCTGAGGGAAGGAGACGGAGAGAATTTAGGAGAACGATCGCCACGAACTCAAAGTGGAAAACAACGTAATTACAACGTCTGTATTTGAGCATGTACGTAAAAAAAAAAAAGAAAGAAAAGAACTCAAGCCACGTTGATTTAAAACCTGAGAAGAGGAGATCGACAGCCGGGAGACGTTAGCTTAGCATAAAAACTGGGAAGCAAGGGGAAACAGATTAGCCTGGCACCTCATGGCAGGCTACGTGACATGGAGCTACAAGCAGCAGCCATTTAGCTTAGCTTAGCTTAGCACAAAGACTGGAAACAGGCTTTGTTGTCTAATAGTTACAACGGCATTTAACTGATGTCAGTAAATACGAGCTATTACCTATAAGTTTGGAGAGTGTGACTAGCCACAAAACAATATTAACAAGGATTTTTTTACTGGTAATTGTCTAAAAACAGTTTACCTTCTGCGGGTACAAGTAGACGTTAGCTAGCAAAGCTACCAGAGACGCGCCAACTGATGTCTTCAGCGGTCTCGGTTGCTCACTTTAGCACTTTTATTTTTATTTTTGGGCCGATTAAACAAACAAGAGAAGATTGTTGATTTGTGAGCTTTAGAGGTGCCGGTTTGGTTGGATTTGATTACTTCAGGCTCTTTAAGCACCGCTAACCATCTCCCGGATCGAGCTTCAGATTTAGGGTACCGGCATTCCAAGTAGCGACGTCATCTAACGAGAAGCGGATTGAGCTCACCTCGATCAGGGGTCCCTCAGACTGTAAGATCTTGATGACCATCACCATGGGGATGCAGATCATGGAGGACATGGCCAAACACCAGCCGAGGCCGATGGCCCAGTCCGGGTACTCGTACACCTTGTTATAGGTCAAGGGCTTGTACTTCACTAGGGAGAAGACAAAGCAGCCCTGGGGGGGGGAACACAAAACACATACTTTCATGAGCACAACTCGTCTCTGCGACCTCGGAAGTTCGGCGACATCTCGTCCCAAGAAATCAAAAGCTGGCGCTCGTCTCTTCACCATGCAGAGGACCGGAGTGACGACGGTCCAGCTCCATTTCATCCAGGAGTTTGGTCTGTAGCCAATCATGTCCTCCACGGCGTCGTAGAAATTATCCACTCCTATTCCAAAAACAAAAGAACAACAAGACAACGTTTCAGCAAATACGACGCAAGACAGCAGCAGTCTAGCACTTTTCCCGTGTTATCGTTGTTGTTTTTTTATTGCAGAATGACCTTCCGTATCGGCCTCTTATCTCTGGCGTCTGCCATCTTAACTGCGGTTTATCTCCACCGGGTGAAAAAAAAAGTAATAAACAGTGTCGGCCTTCGTCGGGTCATCGTTCATCCGCCCTCAGTGTTTATTGGAGTTAACTGCGTGTTTAATGGCGTTTTAATAGCGGGGCGTGTGCAGCGCCGACGTCTTGTTTTTATGCTCATTTGTTAACAATAAGTTCCTCTATTCGTTTTTTGTTTTTTTAGTTCCCTTTCCACATCTGCTAAGGGACTACAGATGAAGCGCAGCAGCTGTGGAGCCCCTTTGTGATGCTGCTACAAATGGCCTCTTTTGTAAAGACAGATAAAAAAAAGAAGTGTGGGCCGCTGTGTTCCCAACAGCTTTGACTCGTAATAGGTTGCATATGTCCGACCACAGAGGGATGTTCTCTGGTTGTTTATTCCAATCATTTTAAGAGGTTAAACTCTTCAGTATTCCACAAGAGATATAAGCAAATATTGACCTCAGAAAAAAAGCCCTTGAAAATCAAACATTACTCATTGATGACTAGATGAGTAACATTTTAAAGTTTAAATAAAGTTTAAGTAAACATTGCGTCCAATATTAGTTTTTTAACGTGGTCGACTTCAGTCCTGAAAGTGTGTACTCGGAGCCAAATATTGGAACTGTGTTTTGAAAAGCGTATTTTGGGATTATTGAGGAAATCTAATGTTTATTTACAGGGGGAATATTCATATTTATTAAGTGAAGAATGTTCATGCAGCAACCGTAGCCTCACAGTCACAGAAGTGCACGATTTATTGCAATTAACAGAATCGAGAAGTTTCGCAATAACAAGAGGCAGCGTTGCTTTCAGGAACAATTCGGCTTTTCTTTCCCTCATTAGTTTAAACCTTCGTCCTGCATTAATAACACGAGGATGTAATGTGTTGGGAGGCAACCCCTGGATAGCCAATCACAATCCCCTGCACCCCCCTCCCTCCTTTCCCCCATCCCTTCGCGCAGTTAAAGTTATTTACTACTGACATGGGAAGAACCACAAGGACACCTTTGTTTACGTTTGTGCTTTTTTGTTTTTCCTCAACCGTTCAGGGTCATTATTTTGAAAAAAACGACACACACACACACAACACACGTTACAGAAAAAGATCGCTTCCACTTACCATAAACCAGGCTACGGCGATGCATTCAAAGAACGCAACCCACAAAAGGCACACACCGCTGGCTGCATAGTAGTCAAAGAGTTGAAACACATACATGCCACCCTGGAACGAGAAAAGAAAAAGGGTGGGCGGGGGGGGGGGGGACACACACACATTAATTATCTGATGTGTGTTAAACTGAATAAAATTGTACAGATAGAAGTGGGCGTTGAAGCAGAGTGGATTGTGGGTGATGGCCGCGGCGCAAGAATGCTGGCGCCAAACCAATAAATTCAGAGTTCAACAGGTGCTGAGACGCCATCGAAGCGCGGATAACTGCAAATTTGTTCCATTCACACCACACCCACAACACACACCCGCACACACACACACGCGTGAACGTGTGAATGTGAACAGGAGGCCATATTTGGTCGTGACAGTGGAAAGTCTTCGGCGTTATCTCTGCCGTTGATCCGAGCGGCCCTTCTCCTTGTTTTTCTTTTCTCGGCTGCCGGGTGGAACTTACTTCGTTACCATGGCGAGCCCAGGAGATAAGCTCATGGTCACATCAGGCTATGAAGATCTCACGCCGGTAACCCTTCCTGAGGACGTCGGGTACAGATCCACGATGGAGGTGGATCTGTCCTTCCACTTCGACAAACTGAGGGACAAAAAGCAACTTTTTAAAGTTCTCTGAGTGTGTGTGTCTGTGTGTGTGTCTGTGTGTGTCTCTGTGTGTGGTGTGTGTGTGTCTGTGTGTGTGTGTGCAGCTCTCGTCCTTAGTCACAAACCAGTGGCTACAGGATGAGAGGCTGTCTTTGTTGAGCAGTAATGAGCCTTTAAACAGAAACTCCTCTCTGCAGCTCGTTGCTACCAAGACACAACAGAGACCAACAACAGTGGCATCATTGTCTTCTCTCATCTCCCTCTCTCTCTCTCTCCCTCTCTCTCTCTCTCGCCCCTCTCTCTCCCTCTCTCTCCCTCTCTCCCCCGTGTCTCCTCGTTGCCTCACGAGCGACATAATGCCGTTCAAAGGTTGTTCCCATTCACGAAGAAAATGCTTCTTTGTTGGGCCCCCCCCTCCCCCAAAAATAAAGCAAACAAAAAGCTCCTCACACACACAGCAGTGGCATGTATGTGTGAGCGATGTCGACAATATGTAGCATTCAGGACTACGAATCTGCATGAAATTTATGGTCACACACCCCCCACACACGCACACGCACACACACACACACAAGCACACACACACACGCACACACACACACACACACACACACTGTAACTGGCAGCATCGCTCTCTTGGAAATAGCCCCATGTGTATTACACATGCTCCGGTTCTTGGCTGAGACGGGAGGCCGGACTGAGTTAGCACAGGGAGTAGAATTACACTTGGGGAGGCAGGAAATGTGACACGGGCCGGCAGAATCTCTCTGATGCGCACACACACTCCGTGTTTTTGTAGATCATCTCGTCTTAATCAAAGCTCGGACCTCCCACCGAGCTATTATAATGACTCCGGCTAACCAAATGTTTGGCTTTTGGCGCCTGCCAAACTTTAATTCGTGGCGTTACGGGGACGAGGAGCGGTCCAGCGAAAAGGCCTCTGTGGTAACAGGCGGCTCTACTCGTCTGTCACCTTGGAGACGCGGAGATGTGTATCGGAGAGACACTTAATGTGTTTTACACATCGGTGGGGGAGGAGGGAGGAAGAGGGGGGGGGACAAGGTATTGACCTGGCTGTCGAGGCCCAGGAGCAGCAGCATGATGAAGAAGAGGACGGCCCAGAGGGTCGGCATCGGCATCATGGACACGGCTTTAGGGTAGGCGATGAAGGCCAGACCGGGACCTGGAGGGAGGACACAGCAGGGGGGGGGGGGCGGGGGGGGGGGCGGGGAGAAGGGGAGGAGGACA
>NC_046972.1:22668789-22686465 GCF_009769545.1 Cyclopterus lumpus | reverse complement strand
AGAATCGGTTCTTCTTTTAGTGTCCAAGAGGGTTTGCGTGCATGAAGAATGAGTCACGTTTTAGGCTTATTGCAAAGGGTTTGGTAGCGGTTTTTCCACTCTCTTTTTCCGAGCAACATGTTGCCACATCGGCTTAAGCCCTCAACGGTGCACGTAACAGAACAAAAAAATGCACCCCCCCTTAAAAAAAAAAGCCCAAAATCAACAACAAATAATAAAAAATATTTTTTTTAAAAAGGAACCGGGCGGTGTACCTTTCAAACAGCAGCCTGAGCAGGAACACCAGGACGGCCAGCGGCAGGGCGTAGAGGAGGTGCCTGATTCGGGGGTACTCCACGCCAGGTGGTGGTCGCTCCAGGTCCGCCCATGTAACATTTTCGGGAAGCCAGAAACTCTCACTCCAAATCCAGGCTGAGATAGAGGAAGTCATCGGGGTGCAAGAAAGCAGCAGCAGCAGCAGCAGCACACACACAAAAAAAAAAAAAAGAAGAAAAAAAAAAAAGAGAAATACCGCGCGAGATCAAACGAAGAAGAGAAGCACACAAAAGAAGGTAAAGTGAAACAAAGTAGCTTCTAGTCGCACATCTGGTCGCTTTGAAGTTAAGTAACGGAAACGACCCGCTCGGTGGAGATGTTTCCACCGAGAGAAGAGCCTCACTTCTGGTTCAAGCTCGACACGTAACGCTCAGCCTGAAGGGCGACACCCACCTGATGAGGCAACTTCTTCTCCTTCTTCTCCTCCTTCTTCTATCTCTCTCTTCTTTTTTTTTTTTTTTCAAAAGATGTTTTCCACTCGAAGGATGAACACGCTGTTTTCTTAGGCCGTGACAAGTAGGTTGGTGGTTGGTAATTTTACATTAATGTAAGATCATATCAGATGAAACCTGGATGCTTAGCTCTCGGTTTGAGTAGTTTTAAGAGAAGTTGGGCGATTAACAGTCACTTAGCTATATTTTGGGAGTCGTTTGGTGGTAAGTTACAACAGTTTAAATATATAAAAACAAATGTTTGGGCACATTTAAGCATGCAACTTAATATTTAATAGGGGAAATATTTAATCATAACAACTAATGGCTATCGGTTAGCTACATCCAGTAATATACCATTATTTAACTAGCTTTGGACACATTTAGCCCTGTGACTTAATATTTGTTCAGGGATAATTTAATCATAACAACTAACGGCTAGCAGTTAGCTACATCCTGTAAGATAATATTATTTAACTAGCATTAGCTAAACTAATATTAACTTAAGCTAATGTAAGATTCAATTAGCTCTAAATTGAAGTAGTTCAGGATAAGTTATTCATCATCACAGGCAGTCATCTGGCTATATTTTTGAGTTGTTTGGTGGTAAAAACAAATGTTTGGACACATTTAATCCTGCAACTTAATATTAAATTAGGGAAATATCATTTAATCATAACAGCTATCAGTTAGCTGCATCCAGTAAGATGCCATTATTTAACTAGCATTAGCTAAACAAACATTAACTAAACTAATATAGGATGCAATTAGCTCTAAATTGAAGTAGTTCAGGATAAGTTATTCATCATCACAGGCAATTAACAGTAACGTAAATATATATAGAGTCGTTTGGTGGTAAATTACAACAGTTTAAATATATAAAAACAAATGTTTGGACACATTTAACCCTGCAATTTAATATTTAATAAGGGAAATATCATTTAATCATAACAACTAACAGCTATCAGTTAGCTACATCCAGTAAGATAGCATTATTTAACTAGCTTTGAACTTTGTAATTTAGGTTAATATTAAGTAAGGGAGTGAATATCAAAACAACTAGCTAACAGCTAGGTTAGTTATCTAGCTGATAGCTAAATAACTAGCTATCAGCTAGATAGCTAACAGCTAGGTTAGTTATCTAGCTGTTAGCTAGTTATTTAGCTATCAGCTAGATAACTAGCTTATAGTTAGATAACTAGCTAACAGTTAGTTATCTAGCTATCAGTTAGCTACATCCAGTTAGCCAACATTATTTAACGTTCAGTAGCTAATCTAACATTAACATTAGCATCTGACTTTAATTTAAGATTATAACGCTAGTTGACTTTGAGTTAGTTTACTGTTATATACCATGACAGGTATAAAATACTTAGTCACTAAAAGTTACTGAGTTGAGTATAAAACTTGCTTAAGTTTAAAAACAACTCATATTTCCAGTAGATGATCATCACAACATTTTTTTAAATTTAATTATCTTAAAATTTATATTTCCATAGCCAACCCTATAGTGTTACATGAATAACATTATACGCCCTAAAATAATGCAGTCTAATCAAATAGCCCTGCAATAAATCCTTCCTTTTTTTTTTTATAGAGGTTTTAAACTTCCAAAATGGTCAAAGTGTAATCAACTCCTCGCAAAGGCAGGATTACACTCAGGGCTGTTGCATTAAACTGCATTAGTTTTAGCTGAGTGTACCTAATAAACTGTTGTAGACTCTACTTTCATTCATCACAACTACTAGGTGTCCTTTGATAAGATATATTCAACAGTATAAGGACAGATTAAATGCTGAGGCAATGAGCAGATTTCCTTTTTATTGCATTTGGTACGAGTCCAGGGTGCTGTTAAATGTGATAAAAGTATGCGGGACAACATCCTTAAAGTGTGTGATCAGAGGGCACTCGTTAAGCACCTTAAGATCCTATCGACTCCCCACACATTCGGCCATAAAGTAGTTTTGCAACCGAGCTTCAGGTTCGTAAAGGCAGGTGAATCTTTCACCTCTCCTCAAACCGGTTCGCACAGGTATACCTCTCGCTCGTCCTGTGTGGAGAACACTGCATGCTCTCTTCGGGGGCCTTAATACCCCATGTCGGCTATTTAGTTCCCGAGAGTAAAACAACACCCCCGTGGGACTCAAAGACGCAGTTAGTGGAGATTATAAATTCACTGAGGATAAAGTCAAAGGTTGCAAAGTTTGATTATTGACTTGACATTTGTCAAAGATTTGCAGCATTAGATCATAAATCCTTTCCTTGATTGCCAGCTTGCCAAACCAACCACGGTTGACGTCCAAAAAACAATCTTTTACCTGGTTATTGTTTTACTATATTTATGATTTCCCCACCCTCCCCGACAATTGATGATCTCGTTAAAATTCATTGTTAACGTGCAAGCTGCAAGAAGGAAAGAGGCAGCTTCTTCCATGTCCTCGCTTAACCTGCAGGACGCCGATGTGAACATTTAATTTACTTTTGACAGCGAGCTCGACGCCGACCGGTTCCCACCGTCTTGAGTTTGGGTGCAGCTTTCGACCATTATGAGAGCTGTTCATACTTGCACCGTTAAGCCTGTGGCTTTTTTTTTTGTGTGTTCCACGAGCATGACGACAGTAAATCAGTTTCTCTTCAGGCATGCTTGTGCACGATGACATGAATTAATGAGTTAAACATGTCCTTTCAACAATGACCATCCCTCCTGTTTTTTTTGTTTTTTTTAATGTTGAATCACAATCATGTCTGTGTGTGGGCTTCATGCATTATTCAACGGGATTTAGGAAGTTCTGGAAAGCTTTTTGACCAGAGGGGGGGGGGGGGGGGGGGGGGGGGGAGGGGAACATTTATTTTTGCTTCCATTGCAGTTCAGACCGATGCTTTTCTTTCATTATCTTGACTTCACCTGAGCCTCTCAAACACTTTTGAGGAGGCGAAATTAGGTATTTTATTGTACAATGCAGATTAACCGAACAATACACACAGTTTTTGGCCCTCAGGACGACGCCTAGATCTCCCACCGAAAGGCTAATAATTCATGAATTTTAAAAAGGCCTGCGGGGCAAAATCTGCAAGAGGAGGTGGATGCAGCGCGCCATCACACTGGCCTTTTTCCCCCCTATTCTGCGTCCTGTAGATACATTATTTTTACATCAGTACCAACTGGTCAGAGATCAGCCCGGCTCCCTGAACAAAAACCTCTCTTGTGTGTCACTGTCTGTGCAGCTGCAGCTTCCGACATGCCCCACTCGGATGCATGACCTAGTGTGGAGGGGCTGGAAGGCTTCAGCCACAACATAAAGGGAGAGCGAGAAGGGGGCAGGGGGGTGTCAGTTTTTGATGATTTCCATCAAACTTATCTCTCGTGTAGCTTTTGTAACCACCCTTTTCAGTATTTGTGCAATAATTTTAACCGTTTAATTTTGTCTTCTCTGGCTGCAGACGATACGGAGGGTCTGTCGCACGGCGTCCGTCGTCCCCTCGGTGTGCTCCCACCCCCTCCCCTGCCTCTCTGCTTGGACTGGTCCATTTCGCATCTGAGAAAAATCTGATAGTTGGAGGAGAGTTCTTCATGCCAGGGATTGCTTTAGCCTCAGCACACAGAGTACCAGAGCTCCCGGATCACCTCGAGGTAATAATGCATATTCTCTGATGGGTTTTATTCTTGACCCTTTTTTTTTTCCACATTTATCATGATTAGTACATTTTCTGAAAATTCCTCAGCACTCGTGCAGCTGCCCTCTTTTGGAAAGTACTTTTGTGTGTGTGTGTTCATAGATGAGCATGCATTTTTGTGTTTACCTTTTTTGAAAATACTCAAATCTTTAACCAAAACATGGCTTTTAAGGATTTAGTGATATTAGCCAAGATGTATTTGAATTCTGACCAATAACTCTTGATTTTGTGACTTAAATCAATTTGTATATTGTGAATTATATCAATTTGTATATTATTTATGTATATATATTTATTTCTACATACAAAAATCTGTGTGTTTTACATTTTCTTTACAGACGAGCAAATGGACGAGAAGGAGCTGAGCGATCCCCCGAATAACGTCTCCGTCATCCAAGGTAACCCAGCTGCGTTCTCTCCCGAATGACTCGGCTGTTCGGGAGCTCTCTCTCTCTCTCTCACCTGACACCACATCTCACTGACTGGAGACGTGGAGCGAGAGGAAAAGGCATGAGTCACAGCTGAGGGGTGGGGGTGGGGGGGGGGGGGGGGGGAGAGAGCCTGCTTGGCTTTACAGCTTTACATCGATGTCGGTGGCCCTGTTTTTAAGAGGCTGACAAGTGTCAACAGCTCATTAGAAGACGGAGCGCACATTTAAAAGCGGTCGTTGATACAGAAAACATATAAAATGAACTCAACAGGGTCGGGGGTGTGGGGGGGTGTGTGTGTGTGTGGGGGGGGGGGGCCTTCGTGAGAGAGAGAATTTTGCGAGCACAGTTTTTTTAGCGAGCGAATCAATTTTGCATGACGGATGAATCTGTGACGCCACGCCGCACAGCATGTAGGAAGGCACAAAGCAAACAGTGTGCTGGCGACAACAGCGCTTCAGTCTCCACGAACCGATAAGAGCATCTCGTCACTTTTCACGCCACGTACAGCATCCGATTTTACAGCTGTACGTTCACATCGCCCCTGGGGAGGGGGGGGGGGGGTTGTCTTCAGTTTTTACCACCAACAACAACAAAAAATTAAATAATCCCCACGCTTGAACACTGTAGACATTCAGTCCGAGCAGAGCGAATCCTCCTCGACGCCGTCGCATTGAGCCGGCGTCGAGGAAAAGACGGGCCGCGGTGGCTTAAGCCCTCGGCACCGGAGCTAAAAAAAGACTTTCTCCTTTACAATTTTTTTTTTTTCCCCCCCCCCCCTCCTGTCGTCACTTCAGGCCGGGTGATGCTCAACTAGTCAGAGAGGTATTTTTACACGCGGGGCTAATCCCATCGCCGCTCGGTGAAACTAATGCATTAACGGATATAACAGCCGATGCTGCTAAAGATAACGTATCTGAAATGTCTCCGGACGACATCGTTCACACAAAAAACCAAGAGCACAGGAAGCCCACACACACATTCCAACTCTCTCTCTCTCTCTCTCTCTCTCTCTCTCTCTCATACATATGCATGCATGAGGGAACACACAACCTCATGCACACATGCTGCCCCCCCCCCCCCGACCTCCTCTGCCCATCCTCTGTCTGGCACACAGCAACGTGGTCATGTGCCCCGAAGTCAGAGGGTGCCACCAGCCTCCAGCTAGTCTCTTCCTACCCCTCTCATTTCTGGAGGGGTGGGGGGGGAGGACAGACATTTCTCAGAGCGTTCATGCCAGACGCCATGAAATCATGCCCGTCGCAGACAAACGCAGCATTTTGTCGGGGGGGGGCAGCACCGATACCGATGATGTGTCCATTTATGGTGCGCAACGCTTGACCTGTCCCGACGCTCGGGCCCCCGAGATGAGGTCATCTCTCTTTCCGAGCCGCGGCAGATTAGGGGATCAAGATATTCACTGGGAATTGCACAGCCCGAGTATTCGTGGCGCTCGTTTTCCACCTCCTGGGGAAACAAAACAGGCCCATGACAACGTTGGCCTTTGTGTATTGTTTACGGCAACTCCGCTGTTCTCCGGGCGCAGTCAGAGACCCGTTTGTTGCCGGGCTAACGGACCGTTTGGAAGGGAAAGCTTTGATTTAGAAAAAAAAAAAAAGAGCAGTCGTGTCTATTTCTGGGTGAGCAATTAGTTTATGTAATGGTCCCCTTTTTTTTAAATATCTTGGGAAATCATCGGGTACGTCAGCCCTGGTTAAATATTTGGGACTGAAGCGGAGTTAATGTGGTGGAGCTTTTGAGTTAACTGTCTATTTTTATAGCCTTCCATCTCCGTGGGTTAAACTTGTCTCTGTACACACTCAGTGACTCCAGCTCCTCTGGCTAGAAAGCATGTTTTATTCTTTTTGTTCTGTATTTCACCATCAGATGACTTGAGCGGGTCAAACGTGGGGTCCTCTGGTGACTCGGAGAAAATGATCCAGCGCTTGAACGATGAACTCGGGGAAGCCCGGGAGCTCGCATACACTGAGAAGCACAAAAGCGCGGAGCTACAAGGTACACGTGCTAATCCTCGATGTAAGATACCATTTACCTCACTTTGTACGTGGGGAAATAACGGCAGCCATCTTTTTATAGGTATCCTGCAGGACGAGAGAAAAGAAAATAAGCAACAAGCTGATGAGTCGGCAAAACAGATAAACCATCTTCAAGGTACATGTTTGTGTGTTTTCTTTTGGGGGGGGGGGGGGGGGGGGGGGACGTGCTGTCTGTCTGTCCTCGCTAATGTGAACGCCCTCCGTGGTGGTCGGGACAGGCCAGCTGCGGCAGCTCCAAGAGGAAACGGCCGCTCTCAGAGAGCAGATGGACGACGGCGCCGCCGGGTCGCGCGAAGAGCTGCAGGGCGCTCGCGACGAGGTCAAGGCGCTGAAACGCGCCTTGGAGGCGGCCGCCGGCGAGCGGGACTGTGACGTTGCCGCCGCCAAGGCCAACCTGGCGACGGTCTCCAAGGATCTGGACAAATGGCGCCAGGCGGCCGACAAATACGAGCGAGAGATCGCCGACCTGCAGCGTGACCTCCAGCAGCAGAGCAAGCAGTGGCAGAAAACTGCAGAAATACAAGGTGCCGCGTGCAAAAGATGTGTTGTTTTCTACATACTTTGACTAATTAAGAAAAGAGCATCTGCTCCCAAGAACGTTACATGAAAGCCTTCCTCTATGTTCACAGCCAGCGAGCTGCAGTCCATGCAGGCGGAGTGCAACGGCCTCCAGAAGGAGTGTTCGGCCCTGCGAGCCGAAAGGCAAGACGTGGCGAGCAAGCAGCAGAAGGAGAGGAGCGGCCTTCAGACAGAGTGTGCCTCCCTCCGGTCCGAGAGGGAGGAACTTCTCAAGACCCACCAGAGAGACAAGGGCAACCTGCAGGGCGACTGTGCGGCCCTGCGCTCCGAGAAGGAGGCCGCGCTGCAGAGGCAGCAGCAGCTGGAGAAGGAGCTCGCCAGGTCTGTGCACCGAGAGCGCCGCCTCCACGACCTCCGTGCTCCCTCTGTCTCATTTGCTGATTTCGCTCTTTTCCCCCCCTCACCTATTGAACTCTGTGTCGTCTTGTTTCCCGGTAGTTCACGCGCCCAGAATGCGGAGCTGAGCGACAGCCTCAAAGCCCTGGAGAGGTCCCAGCAGGAGCTGGAGAAGAGGCTGGCGGCCCTGCAGCTCCAGCACCAGCAGGACAGCAGCAAGCTGCAGACCCAGCTGGAGGAAGCGGACGGCCACAGCAAGGCTCTGCAGAGAGAGGTACGTTGTGCTACTCCGACTTCCCCCCCCGGTTATTATCTCTGGGGGCTAAAGTTACTTCTACCCTCAACGGTCTCACATTGTCTACTCGCAGGTTTCAATCCCGTGACTCATCTAACAGATGTTGTGACCCAGTGCAGCTGTTTACATTGGCCGCACTGGTCACTGCTCAGAAAGCTTCAAGTCTACTCACACACACACTCACAAACACACACACACACAGTAAGATGATTGTGTATATGTGAGATATTTTAAAAAAAACAGTCTGTGCACAGCAACACTGAATAGATCCAGTGTCCTGCTGAGTCACACGGCCGGTGTTCCCGAGGCGTTGGTGTTTGTGACGCTTCCTCCACGCACACTCAAAAAAGGAGTTTGTCACCTAGCATTCCTTGAATAGGAGCGACGGGATGAAGGTGACGTTTCTCACTCCAATCCATAAAAGTAGCACAAAACGGGCTTATGTGCAGCTCCATATTCAGGAAGGACTTTCTGCTTTTGACTCGCTTAATAAATGCAGATCCCTAAACTGTCCGTCTGAGCCACTGGCTGCCTCTTTAACAGGACACACACGGTGTCATATTACGTGGCTTTACTTATTTATCTGCTCGTATAAATAGTTTACAGGCCGGCTCGCGATCGGTTAAAAATGTCACCAGAACAAAGGATGACTTCCTCTAGCTTTCTCTCTGATGCCCAACAGGAGAACCAAGTCTGTCTGTCCCCCCCCCCCCCCCACCACCACCACCCCTCCCCTTGAGAATCTCTGCCCAGTTGGGTTTGATCGGTTATTTTGAGGTGAAATACGGACCCTGTATGAACGCAACGAGGCTGCGAAGGCCGATTTTTTTGTCGTCGCAATGGCGCTTTGTCGTAAACACTCAGCCGCTTGTTGGCGACGCCGTCCACGGGACTCGCGAAAGCTTCAAAATGAACGATTTACCGGCGTGTTTTATTACGTGGAACGAGACGTTAAACGCAGACTGGAAACCCATTCGTGCCCAGTCATTTCTGGGTTTTAGGACTCTCGGATGACACGTCGAAACTAACTGAAACTGTCTTGAGGTGCTGGTGAAGCTTCCCTGCTGTTTTAATGAAAAAGATTTGAAAGCATCCAAACGGCCCACGGGCTGCTCGGCTGTGGGCCGCAGGCTCCCAGTCAGGTTGAGCAGGCTGGGGGGGTAATGGGTGAGCCACGGCTGTGAGTCTCTCTCAGGGGAGGAAGGGGGGGGGGGGGGCGGGGCACCATTGAATAGCAGCAAGCGGAGGTGAAACCATCGTTAACCACATGTCTTTCATCCCAGTGTGGGGTGGAACCTGTGGAACCTGAGTGCTCTAGCGGTGCCCTTTTGCTCGTCTGTTAGAGGACAAAAGCGCCATCTGTGTGCGTGTGTGTGTGTGTCATTTATTGTAATTATGCAAATTCAGTTGTAGCCCATTTGCTCCACGACAAACACATGACCAACATAACCCAGGGGCACATTCCTGTTGTGAGGTTTTCAAAGATTTGAATCGCAAGGAACGTAGACGCCAGCAACAAAAACAAATACCTTAATTTCTTCACATTAAAACTAAATTAAACGTGAGGAAAAACATTGTCCGTCGACTTTGACGGTTTGAGCACCAAGTAAAGTGCGTGTAGGTGTTGAGTGTATAAATATGTTTTCTTTTCTTTATTGTTGCCTCGTGTTTTATTTATTTTAAATGAGCTTCGTGTAATAAAGTTGGCCGAATGTAACCCCCCTTGAAATTCCAATGAATACATTTTTTAAATAACGATTTGCTTCACGCAGTACGAAGAGGCGAAGGCGGAGCTAAAGGAGCTAAAGGAGAAACATGAGCAGACCGAGCAGGAAAAGCAGTCGCTCGCAGACGAGTTTGAGGAGTGCAAAGCCAACATGGAGGAACTGAAGGAGAAGGGGACGAAGGTGAGTGCTGATCCATCACACACTAACAAAAACATAGCATCTATAATATACTCGATCTAGAAATCATTCATAATGATCTGCAATTATGTTGTAAAAGAAATGAAACGCCACCATAGCTTTGCATAAGAGGCAAACAGTTAATTTTTTAGAAGCATGAGCTTTGCTTCAGATTTGTTTTATCATGTTAAAAATCTCTGAGCTTAAAAAAAGCAAAGAGTCACAACATATATATATATATATATATAGATGTGTATATATTTTTTAATTAATTTTATTTATTATTAAATAAAATAAATTATATATATATATATATATATATATATATATATATATTAATAAAAAATGTTTTATATATCAAAGCACACCGGCTCCCCCTCAACTCATCCACTCCCAGACGTCGACGGCCGTGTCGTCACTTTGAGACTTGTGTAAACGCCGCCTGCTGCCTTCAGGGTCCGTTGATTAAGCCCCGACAGTTGACCGTGTCCCTTCCCTTCTGTAGACGTCCACATTGCTGCCCGTTCAAGCCGTAGTCGTCGGCCTTGTCCTGGCTGTGCTGTATTGGTGCTTCGGCGCATTGTGGTAGAAAGGTACACGTTACTCCCGTCGCATCGGCCGACATCTTTCATTCTCACCTGTCTTTTTTTTTATTTTTATTTTTTTTTAGATCAAATGCATGACTTGTTTCCCCCAGAATGCCTTTCTCCGGGGGGGGGGGGGGGGGGGGGGGTCTGAGAGCCTCGAACCTCACTAATCATACAGTTGTGACATCTGTTTGTCTTGTCTGGACGGCTGACGCTTAACAAATGTTTCTTGAATGAGCTTCTCTTCATCTGATAGAGCTGCTGTTTATTGTTTATTGTAAGCTCCTTCTGTCAACGCTTTGACGTTCCCACGACGACGACGACGATGATGACGGTGATGAAGGTGGTGGTGTTTTTATGTAGCTTGTGTCTCGTTTCAGAAGCTGTGGTTGATCTGGGGGCCCGTCGTAGCCGTGGCTCTAACGGCTGTGACTGCTGCTGTGCTCTTCAGGACCTGAGGGCACACACATGCACACACATCCACATTCATCATCAGATTTCTCCGCACCTGAGGAAAAAACTTGCCCCCTTATCATATCTGCACTTTTAATTAGGAGGGCTCATACTAAACACTGTTTAATTTCTAAGATGCTCTATTTTAGATGAGACGTTAATAAAAGTGTCAGTTTTGTGTGCAAAATGAATAAGTTTGTTTGTATCCCTATTATTGTTATTATTATTTGAGTTGCCATCATGACCTCTAGGATCATCCATTAATGAATGTATAAAGATACGCTACACTAATTAGTTCTAAATAAATCTGTCGATGATATTTTAGGTTTGATCGCCTCCCTAAATGTAACGCCTCTCTGTAACTGTCGGAATAATAAATATTGTCACAATAATAATGCAATAAATAGTCCGTTAATGGTGGCGGTGGGCACTGCGGAGATATTTTATCACTAATATCGGTGTTCAGCGTTATTAATATTTTTTTATGTTATGACGATTTAAAGTGAAACAGCCCCAACAGATGTATGTAAACTCTGGTTTTCCTTAATCAACAGGATCCAGTTGATGTTTTTATCAGTATAAAGCTGCTTCCATCACTTTTTAAAGTATTTTAAACGTTTTTAGTTTGGTGCGACTGATATTTAATCGATAACTTCATTTAAATGCACAACCTTTTAGTTTTCCATCTTGCCAACGAGAAACGGGCGCAACACTTGAAATCTCTTGTTTCTGAAACTCAACACTAACCGTGACACGTAATGTTTTTATGGTTATATATTTGATCTCAAGTGTAATCAATGGAAGTATCTATTAATTAGCTTAATGTGTGACGGTTTGCGCCACTCCCTGTAAATACAAGATCTATGTATTATATATTTGGAGGAACTATAGATATCAGGTGTTTGTGTGAGATATAAGGTGTGTGTTCCTTTGAAGGGTATTTGTATGAATATTTATGCTTCCACCCTGCAGCAAAGATGATGTGAGTTTAGATTTTATCTCATGGTTACTGTTTATCGCTACACACACACACACACACACACTGACAGTGGAGCGATGAAGACTTGTTAGGCGATCTGCAGGTTGATCTGTATGACGAAGACCCTCAATGCCCCCTGGAGCAGCTGAACCAAAGGAGGTGACCATGAGGTAACACAGGGAGGTGACAAGGAGGTAACACAGGGAGGTGACCAGGATGTAACACAGGGAGGTAACACAGGGAGGTGACAAGGAGGTAACACAGGGAGGTGACCAGGATGTAATACAGGGAGGTGACCAGGATGTAACACAGGGAGGTAACAGAGGATGTAACACAGGGAGGTGACCAGGAGGTAACACAGGGAGGTAACACAGGGAGGTGACCAGGAGGTAACACATGATGTAACACAGGGAGGTGACCAGGATGTAACACAGGAATGTAGAACAGGGAGGTAACACAGGGAGGTGACACATGATGTAACACAGGGAGGTGACCAGGATGTAACACAGGGAGGTAACACAAGGAGGTAACACAGGATGTAACAGGGAGGTAACACAGGGAGGTGACCAGGAGGTAACACATGATGTAACACAGGGATGTAACACAGGATGTAACACAGGAAGGTAACACAGAGGTGACCAGGAGGTAACACATGATGTAACACAGGGATGTAACACAGGATGTAACACAGGGATGTAACACAGGGATGTAACACAGGATGTAACACAGGGAGGTAAAACAGGGATGTAACAGAGGAGGTAACACAGGGATGTAACACAGGGAGGTAACACAGGGAGGTAACACAGGGAGGTAACACAGGATGTAACACAGGGAGGTAACACGGAGGTAACACAGGGAGGTGACCAGGAGGTAACACAGGGAGGTAACACAGGGAGGCAACACAGGGATGTAACACAGGGAGGTAACACATGATGTAACACAGGGATGTAACACAGGGAGGTAACACAGGATGTAACACAGGGATGTAACACAGGGAGGTAACACAGGGAGGTAACACGGAGGTAACACAGGGAGGTGACCAGGAGGTAACACAGGGAGGTAACACAGGGAGGCAACACAGGGATGTAACACAGGGAGGTAACACATGATGTAACACAGGGATGTAACACAGGGAGGTAACACAGGATGTAACACAGGGATGTAACACAGGGAGGTAACACAGGGAGGTAACACGGAGGTAACACAGGGAGGTGACCAGGAGGTAACACAGGGATGTAACACAGGGAGGTAACACAGGATGTAACAGGGAGGTAACACAGGGAGGTAACACAGGATGTAACACAGGATGTAACACAGGGATGTAACACAGGGAGGTAACACAGGATGTAACACAGGGATGTAACACAGGATGTAACACAGGATGTAACACAGGGAGGTAACACAGGATGTAACACAGGATGTAACACAGGGAGGTAACACAGGATGTAACACAGAGAGGTAACACAGGGAGGTAACCAGGAGTGTGTGTTTATATATATATATATGTATAAATATATATGTATAAATATATATGTATATATGCATATGTGTATATATATGTTTTTATATATATGTTTTTATATATATGCGTGTATATATATACTGTATGTGTGTGTGTGTGTGTGTATATATATATATAAATATATATATATAAATATTTGTGTATATATTATGTGTATGCGTATATATATGTGTATATACGTGTGTATGTATATATGTGTGTGTATATATGCATATGTGCTTATAAATATGTGTGTGTGTATGTATGTTACTTTACATAACAGTCAGTTCACTAGTGATGAGGACTCCTCTGAGTGAAGTTGTATAAAGTCTTCTGTGGCTCCGAAAGGACAAACGCACCCCTGATGACGCCGCAGTGACGTCATCAGGGCTGCATTAAAGGTGCAGTGTGTAGGATCTGGCGCCGCCCGGTGGCGAGGTCGCAGACTGCAACCAATTGAAACTTCTCCCGTGTGTCGGGCCGGCTCACGTGGGGAGCAGAACTACGGTGGAAAAGAAAAACAGTGGAGCCAGTGTTTTTGATTGGCCGGCTACAAAAACACAACAACAAAGAGTTTATTCTGCCACTTGATCCCTTTAAATAAATACTGCAGTGTGTGTGTGTGTGTGTGTGTGTGTGTGTGTGAACCCCTCACTTGAGGAGCGTTGCAGCCCCCTCTGCAGAGTGGCCGTGTCCATTTAGTTCTGCTCCAGTTTGTATGTAGGTCATCTGGTGGACCAGAGATGTGCATCAGAATGGCAGCTGCACGTTGCAATAGAGGATGTTTACTGTGTAATCTTGGACTTAAAATAGCTTTAATTTACATTACAGTTGTTTACATTTATGAACATCTTGAGAATTGGAGGTTTCCCTTCTTCCAAACAACCTGTTGGACATTATATTTCACCAGGAAACTCCCCTTTCACTGAGTTTTTTGAAAATATCATGTTTAAATATGTAAATGAGGCATTCTCTTATTTAATATGCACACATTTCCAGAACAGAAATGATAAAGCCATGATAGAAAGTTTAATTTTGTTGACATATTAGAGTCAACACAAATAGAGGTTTTTACAGAGGGAATTATGGAGAATCTCTTTGCAACACTTCATAAATCAGAAAGAAAACTGATTTCATTACACTTTTATTAATAAATGTAGTATACACGAGGCTCTGAATGCTGTGTGAACAAACCCCTCTGCATAAAGCTTCATATTCAGTTTTTAGTAATAAATGTAGTATAAATGAGTCTCTGAATGCTGTGTGAACAAACCCCTCTGCATAAAGCTTCATAATATATAGTTTATATTAATAAATGTAGTTTAAATGAGGCAAACGTCCTTTAAAGAGATTAAGGTTACACACATGTTGAAGACTCAGCAGGTGAAGAGGGTCAAACAATTAACTAATAGATATTAACATGAAACTTCACCACTTCATCACTGACATTAAGAGGAGTATTCTTTATATTAGAAGTTTTGAGAAATCTCATGTTTATATATGCAAATGAGGAATTTCCTAATCAATACGTTTGGTGAATTCAGACAAAGTAGTAAAATAAACTCCTAAATGTGTATTTTGAATGTTTTCCATCCACTATTCTGAAAGATGACACGTTACGGAAAATAAATAAACCAAAATCTAAAAAAAGAAGGAGCTCCCCAGTCGGCCTCCATCATGACCCCCGGTGGTGCTGAAACAACCCTTAATATAAAGGAAGAATGTTCACCTATTAATGGGATCTTTTTTAATAATTGTGACTCCTCCTCTTAATGTCACTGATGAAGTGGGGAAGTTTCATGTTAATATCTATGAGGTCATGTTTTGACTCTATAACGCAATAACCTCCTCTTAATTAAAAACTATATATTATGAAGCTTTATGCAGAGAGGTTTGTTCACACAGCATTCATAGAGTCATTTATACACATTTATTAATAAAAACTATATATTATGAAGCTTTATGCAGAGGGGCTTGTTCACACAGCATTCAGAGAGTCATTTATACACATTTATTAATAAAAACTATATATTATGAAGCTTTATGCAGAGGGGTTTGTTCACACAGCATCCAGAGAGTCATTTATACACATTTATTAATAAAAACTATATATTATGAAGCTTTATGCAGAGAGGTTTGTTCACACAGCATTCATAGAGTCATTTATACTACATTTATTAATAAAAACTATATATTATGAAGCTTTATGCAGAGGGGTTTGTTCACACAGCATCCAGAGAGTCATTTATACACATTTATTAATAAAAACTATATATTATGAAGCTTTATGCAGAGAGGTTTGTTCACACAGCATTCATAGAGTCATTTATACTACATTTATTAATAAAAACTATATATTATGAAGCTTTCTGCAGAGGGGTTTGTTCACACAGCATTCAGAGACTCATTTATACTACATTTATTAATAAAAACTATATATTAAGAAGCTTTATGCAGAGGGGTTTGTTCACACAGCATCCAGAGAGTCATTTATACACATTTATTAATAAAAACTATATATTATGAAGCTTTATGCAGAGGGGTTTGTTCACACAGCATCCAGAGAGTCATTTATACACATTTATTAATAAAAACTATATATTATGAAGCTTTATGCAGATGGGTTTGTTCACACAGCATCCAGAGAGTCATTTATACACATTTATTAATAAAAACTATATATTATGAAGCTTTATGCAGAGGGGTTTGTTCACACAGCATCCAGAGCCTCATTTATACACATTTATTAATAAAAACTATATATTATGAAGCTTTATGCAGAGGGGTTAGTTCACACAGCATTCATGTTCCTTTTGCACGTTCACTTTAAAAGATTGACCGAATAATGCGGTGGCCCCGTTTCCCCCCCAATGATGTGTAATAATCAATGAGTCTATCCGGAGCAAACATAACTGAACTCCACCGGGGGGAGAGCTTTTTTAAAGTCTTGTATTATGTGAATGATCAGAAAGATATTTTTGGGACTATTTGTGCTTTTAAATGAGCTTAAAGTGTTCTTTATGCTGTAAAACTAATCAACATAATCACAGCGCGTGACACGAGGAACCAGGAGGGAGAAAAGGTACGTTTCTTACCATAAAAACAGCCGTGGCATGAAGAGACGCTTCTTTTTATTCTTTATTATCTCAACAAAAACGTTGCATGGGCGCTGGCTTTGGCCCCCCTCCCCCGACATACTGCATGCATGTAATGTGTGTGTGTGTGTGTGTGTGTGTGTGTGTGTGTGTGTGTGTGTGTGTGTGTGTGTGTGTGTTGTAGGGAAGCCATGGCCGCTGATCTGGACGTGGTGAACCTGTTCATAATTGCGGGGGGGACTCTGGCCATTCCCATCCTGGCCTTCGTGGCTTCCTTCCTCCTTTGGCCTTCTGCCCTCATCAGAGTGTACTACTGGTGAGGTCGCCGACGGCAACGCCCTCTCATGAGCCACAAATGATAATTACACCCCGGCATATTTTATAGTGAAATACAAATTACTGACGGCAACACGTGCTTCTAATCAAAAATGCATGTAATCTGATACGGGGAGACACTGAAGGTGAAGGAGGGGCTCAAATCTACAAAAATATTGTTTTGCATTACAGGTTTGTCTGGAAATGAATGTTTAAATATGCAAATCATGCCTTATCTAATATTGAATGTGACTGTTGGATGAAGACAGGCACAACGGTCTTGTTTCTTTTTGTTGACACTTAGAGTCAAAGGTTCTTACAGATGGAATTAAAGATATCTCGTTGTATCACTTCATAAAACTGGAAATATACATATTTCCACCGTGTTTTTAGTACCAATATGTAGTATAAATGAGGCTCTAAATGCTGTGTGAACAAACCCCTCTGTAGAAAGCTTCGTACTATATAGTTTTTATTAATAAATGTAGTATAAAAGAGTTTTTGAATGCTGTGTGAACAAACCCCTCTGCATAAAGCTTCATAATATATAGTTTTAATTAATAAAAGTTTTCTGAAATGTCATATTTAAATATGCAAATCAGGCATTATCTAATTCTAACTTTAGGTGAATTTAGGAGAAATCAACAGACACAAATAGACAAAGTAATAAAATAAATATGTCTTTTGAATGTTTTCTTTCCACGACAAAATAACAAAATAAACCAA
>NC_046972.1:22516289-22663789 GCF_009769545.1 Cyclopterus lumpus | reverse complement strand
GCCGATGATGTTGAATTGGTTCACATTTAGCATCTGAAACTAATCCGGTCTCATGACTTCCAGTAAGACTCTCATGAAGGTTGTAAAGTTATTACAACTCCACGAACCAATTTTATTGCAGAACTTTTCTATTACACTCACTTTAATTTAGCTGAAATCACCTCCCAACTGCAGGATGCAAATGCTTATTTTAAACCTCTCAAAAACACCCGTTTCTCATCGTCTTCCTGTCCTTATTTTTTTTTTTTTCGCCCTAGATGAGTTCTCCCGTTACCTTGAACGTGGGAGGCCGCCTGTACACCACCAGTCTGTCCACCCTGCAGCGCTACTCGGACTCCATGCTGGGCGCCATGTTCCGGGGAGATTTCCCCACAACTCGCGACTCCCAGGGGAACTATTTCATCGATCGCGACGGGACGCTTTTTAGGTACATCTTGAACTTCCTGCGGACGTCCGAGCTCACCCTCCCCTTGGACTTCACGGAGACGGACCTCCTGAGGAAAGAGGCGGACTTCTACCAGATCGAACCTTTGATCCAGTGCCTTAACGACCCCAAGCCTCTGTACCCTCCCGACATCTTCGAACAAGTCGTGGAGCTCTCAAGCACCCGGAAACTGTCTAAATATTCCAACCCGGTGGCCGTTATCATCACGCAGCTCACCATAACCACAAAGGTTCACGGCCTGCTGGAAGGCATTTCCAACAACTTCACCAAGTGGAACAAACACATGATGGACACCAGAGACTGCCAGGTGTCGTTCACCTTCGGACCATGTGACTATCACCAAGAGGTGTCCCTGAGGGTTCAGCTCATGGACTACATCATGAAACAAGGCTTCACCATCCGCAACACGCGCGTGCATCACATGAGCGAGCGCGCCAACGAGAACACGGTGGAGCACCACTGGACTTTCTGCAGACCGGCTCACAAAGTCGAGGACTGAATCACGGCGCAGGGTTGTTACTGGTTGATTTGTCTCCGTGTTACACAAGTCAAGAACTCGGTTTGATCGCTTGTTTTGGTAATGAGTCACTAATAATGTTTTTGTCCCTCCATTGTTTTGATAAATATGGTTCAGTGGCACAAGACCCAAAGTCCAGACAGAAAGCATAAAAACAATGAAAATGTGAATTTTTCACCTGTTGGAGTGAAGAACACTTTATTTGTGCTCCCGCTACTTATTTGACATTACTAGAACAATTTATTCTCTGGGTTCATGTCTACAAAAAAAAACGCAATTCTTATTATTCTATAACGCTTGTATTTATTTACGAACACTATTATACCCAAACAATGCTAAAGATCTGGGTAAGTAGAGGTTTTTTCATTTTTCTTTTGATATTTTTTTTAATATAATGTGGTTCCAATACCTGCATCTGTTTATCTCAAAGTCAGCAATAAAGTGATTGTAAAGAGGTAGTCATGGTTTAAGACTCTTTGCCTACACACATTATCAGATCTAAGTCTTAATGTGCATTTACGTCTCAATTTGAGGGGGAAAGAGTAGATTGTCAAAGGTTTGCTGTCTTGGTCGTGTTTTGGACTACAGACCCTGAGCAAACAACTTTTTTGGGGATCCCGTGAAACTTTTAATAACGATGATGATAATAATAAATTCTGATTATCTTTAGCCCAATTTACAGTAGATCTTATTAGTCTCTTATGTCTTTGTACGGTACTATTCCTGAAGACCCTAGTCGTCGTTGCATGTGTCCGAGTGTCTTGTGTTTGAGTGTATCTGTGCAGTTTGCAGTATTACATCATGCTGTTACAGTTTTAGAGCTCATCTCAACAGTGATGTGTTTGGTCATTTCAGCCAAAATAAACCCATTTGTTCATTTGTCATTAGGTTTGTTTTATGGTTAAACTTTTAACATTAACTTGGTATTTTTTTTGCACTCAATTTAGATATTCATTGGTTGAAAATAAGTGGCGTTACAGAAATGACTAGCTGCGTGAAAACTATATGTGTCACATAAATGTATTATTTATGTTGTAAGCCAGTGGCACCCATCATTGGATTTCCATCCAGTGACCTGTTTTGTAGATAGTTTATTGAATCCCAAAAGAAAGGGCAAATGAAAACATTAACTTTTCTGAAAATACTCTATATGTATTTATGTTCAAGTCTTTTTTTTTAAATAAGAAAACATTTCTTAAAGGTGCATGATGCCAGTGTAATATTATTTTGGCAATCAAAAGTTGGAAATGGGTAAAAAAAACTGAAATTAAGTGTACATTACAGCATTTAACTAATACTAACTGTCACACTATAGAAGATTTAGCACTGTACTATTTAAATTGTGTATCTTATTATGTTTCCATTTCCGTGTTTTAACGACGCGTAACACAACCGGATGTGACGTCTCCTCCTGGATGCGTTCGTTTTACGCTCCGGCGTCGCGCTCCCGTTGGCTCGTGTGTACTATTCCTAGGCAGCACCGCTCGTTTGCCTTACGCTAGGACCACCAAACGAGCGCACCCTCTCTCCCCCGCGTCCGTTGCTCTTGTAACAAGCAGGAGAGGACACGTTGGGGACGGTCTGCTCAACACCTTCAACCCGGAGAGAGAGAGAGAGTTTCCCTCCCCGCAGTGCCGGCTTGTTTACGTCCGGCCACGATGTTTAAGAGGAGTAATAACGTCCGGTATCTCCTGAGCCTGGTACCGGGCAAACAACGCCTCGGGCCGTACCGGTTCCTCCCGGTCTTCTTCTGCATCGGGGGCGTGATGGAGTGGATCATGATCAACGTGAGGATCGGAACGGAGACTTTCTGTGAGTCCGCGTTCACTCATCGAGTTTGTTTATTTAAGTTTTTTTTTTTTTTTTTTAAAGCTAGCTGAGACTAGTGTTCAGTTTGACAAATAAAATTAATGATAATATAATACTAATTCATGCTCTATGGCCTGCTTTTTAATATATATTTTTTATTGTGTATTTTACTGTGCCTTCTTTAATACGTCTCTTGTGTAAACAACATTTTATTGGTCCTTTTGTATTGTGATCATTATTATAATTTTCTCTTGTCGAGCACTTTGTGACGTGTCTATAAAAAGTGCTCTATAAATACATTTTAATTTATTACAGTTGAGTGTAAACGACTGTTACACTAGAATTTGATATGTTATGATTTGCCAGCATATTTACTTACTGTCAGGCAGACTGATTCACTTAGTTTTAAACAATTTCTATGTTTCAGTAACTCACTGTTTATTTTATTTTCATTTTTTAAATATGTCCTCAAACTCGACTCCTCACTGCCATTATGAAGTGTGTCAAATAGTGTGTGTTTTTAAGCACACACAGTGCAGACAGTTAGATGGAACAATACAATGTTTTTGTTGTTGTTGTTGTTGATTTACCACACAAACTATACCCGTGGCTGATATCGCCTCAAACTAGCAAGTTATCAGTGGGAGTTTATATATTTAGTCCCTAATTCAGACGTTAATACCAGGAAAATACAACATACTGTACATCGTATTGTATGTAATATGAAGAGATGACATTGAGATGAAGAAATATCACAACTTTTTAAAGTACCCCTTCAAAATGCTACAAGGGCAATTTGAGTTTTGAGTATTTAAACCACTTTATTTCCTGCTTACTGGTGAATCTTTCTGCAGCAATTTATGGTGGGAAAAAAAAGTCTTTATTTATGTAAAGGAAGTCACTAAATTCAGGCCTGGGTGACAATTAAAAATATATATAACATTTAATGCAGTAAGGCTCTTGGGCTTTCAAATATATATCAACTATTTTGAATGTTATATCTGCTTTTTTTAAATTATTTTTTTTAATGTGTGTGTCTTTGACCTCTTTGAATTTTATGTGGCACCTATTCACCTCAATGAGAAACTGAAAATAATTGCAATTAATTCATAAACTTCTGGACTTCAGTTGCTCAAATATGTTTTCAGCAAGTTTTCTGCTCATCTTCAACATTTTCTTCACATTCAAAACACATCACATTTCTCTGGGGGTGAAAAAAAACAATTGTGATTTTAAGAAAAAAAAGAATAATATTGTGCATATCAGTACAATATTAGTTATATTATTATTATATTTACCACTTATATGTAGTGGAGTAGACGTACTATAAAGCACTTCAAATGTGGGACACTACTTGTATCAATGTACTTTCCACCAACACTTTTGCTGTTATTGTACATGTTTGAAGTTACGCCTGTAAAGACTAAAACAATTAAAATACTGGATCACTTTCAAGGTGTAAAAAGCTTCTCTCACTGGACCCATAACCATTTATTCCAGATGTGGAATACTAACTAAACAAGTCAAAACCCTCTTGTGTAAAAAGAAAGAAAAATAAAACCTGCCCTTCATATTTGATCCAGTAGTTCTTTTGAGGCCATTTAGGGACACAGGAAATTGTTTTTATACTCTTCAATTTTCATTCCTCAGCTTGTTTGTGTTAGTAGTTTCCTTACTGCACATGCGTTGCTTTTATTCTTTAAAAAAAATAAATATATTTATATCATAACTGAATTGCAGCTGTTTTGGTTTCCGTGTCCCGGCGTGAACCTTTTGACTCGTCATTGCTGGACAGATGGCTTTCAACGTGGCTCAGTTCCCTTTGAACCGTAGCAGCCGTTATTAATATTATTAATCACTCCCAGCAGCTTTGACTGCATCAAACCTGTCCACATCTCCTGCCTTTTGATCCTTTATTTCTTTATTTTTGTTGTTCTTCTCCAGATGATGTCTACCGAAGAAAGCGATCGGAACGGGATTACCAGCAGAAGTTAGCAGATGGATCGGTAGTTCTTAATGAGCCTGCAGCCAAGTGAGGGGACTAAGGACACGGTCTTGGACTAAGGACACGGTCTAGGACGTGGTCTAGGATGCGGTCTAGGACGCGGTCTAGGACGCGGTCTAGGACTCCAGCGCTGTCCCACTTGTTTCCAACAGGCCGGACTGCCCTTCATAAGCGTGCCTTCAAAAAGCCGTATCACAGTTATGAAGGAGACGAGAGTGCAAGGCTGATGGGAGAGGCATGCAAGTTTATCTTTTTAATATGATCTTTCAGCTTGAGAAACATTTAACAGAAATAAAATGTGAAAAAAAACCTACTGGGCGTTGAAGCTCAAACTGAATAATCTCATCAATGGTGTCATATTGATTTCAAATGGCATAAACATCACATGGCACACGTATAGAGACCAAAACCATCCCGGCTAAAAATGCGACAAAATGGAAAATACAGAAAGTCTTTATATGTCAAAAAATCTGCCGGCATTTGTGCAAAAAAAAAACCCATTCGAGATGAGAAGCAAAACGTGTTTAAATATTGCTTTTTTTTTCTATAATATGATTTCTGTCGGATCCTACACAGCTTTGTGTACATGAAATGTAACGTAAGAAACAGCCTTTTTGTAAACGGGGGGTTTACCTCCGGCAGAAAGCACGCGCGGGGGTTATTTTCAGTCGTACCAGCCGATGGGGAGAGAGGGCAGGCAGATGAAGCTGTCGGGGTGCATCGACAGCGCCACGGGGTTCCCATCCAGCCTCACCTCCTCCATGTTGGAGCGGATGTAGTGGCTGGAGTTCCCTTTGCAGAACGTCTCATCCGTTATGGTCCAGATGTTGTTGTTCTGCGGAGAAAAAGGACAACGGTTCTCCCCGTCACACGTGAGCTACGACCATCGGCTTTTTCTGACAGGAATATATATATATATATATATATATATATATATATATATATATATAAAATATTTGTATTATTATTATATTTATATATATATATATATATATATATATATAACATATTATATACACATATATATATTATTTATATATATATATATATATATATAATATTATATATATATATATATATATTATAATATTATTTTTATATATATATATCTCAAATTGCTTCTGTGAATCACACGTGGACTTACGTGCAGGTGAACGACGTGAAGAGACTCTGGAAGTTGGGGCACTGCGGTCAGCTCGTTGTTTCCAAGGTAAAGGTATGTCAGTCTCGTGAGTTTCTGCCACAAACAAAAAGACCCATATTAATATTATAATATGGCAACAAAAACACAACAAATCAACACTCTAGTTGGTGACTTTTACAAATATAATTTTATATTAAATGCATTTCATCGTGAACTTCCTATACATGGAAAATATACATTCTTATTTGATTCTTAAATCCTTGTCTAAAAGACATTAAATTATATATTTATCCATCCTGCACTTTCATGCATGAAATTCATTTCTCACACTCAAAGCAAAACAAGAGTATATCTCCCGAGCCGCCTGGAGACCCTGGTGAACGTCTCACCCTGAAGGCGGCCGGCTTCACGCCCTGCGCCCTCAGCTGGTTGAAGTTGGCGTTGAACGACAGCAGCTTGGCGGGCAGCGCGGGAACCTTCGTCAGCCGGTTCTCCGACAGGTTGAGCTCCTCCAGGTGCGGGAGTTTAGCAAAAGCTCCGTCTTCGATCTCGGAGATGAGATTCCCGGTGAGGTCGATTCTTTTTAACGTGGCTGAGGGATAAATAACAACACAAAGGACGTGAGCTCCAAAAAAAAAAAAAGAGGACGTTTCCCTGAAGAGCTCACCACCACGATGACGTTCTCGCTCACCCATGTCTGCAAAGTCTCGGTGTCGTATTCTCCGGATTTTGTTGAATCGCGCGTAGAGGTACGCCGTCTCCTTCGGCAGCGCCGGGACGGCCGACATCTCGGGGGTCACCTCCTCGCAGTAAACGGACCCGCTCAGGCAAACGCACAGCAGGCAGGTCGGCAGCTCTGGAAAGGCCACGGGGGGGTTCTCATCACCTTTATTGACCGAAAACTTTGTCTCCTACTTCCTCATTGGTCTTTATAATAAAAAAAAAAGAGTAATCCCAGCTTAAAAACAAACTACACTACTCTGGGTGGAGGCGAGGACACTTAATCGGCCTCGTCGTTACATAATACGGGGCTTTTTATGGGAAGAACGCTCCGGCAAGTGTTGCGTAATCGCCTCTGGGGCTGTTGTTGAAAAGTTCGATCGGTTTAAAACCTTACCGTCGGCTCTCGGGCCGGCTGGGACGACGTCTTGAAGGGCATCGTAGTTTTGAACGGTCACGATTTCTTTCTGTGAAAAAGGGGTGGGAAAAAAAAGAGGAGAAATCTCATTTTTTTTAAATAGCTTTTCTGCATTTCTTCCACCGCTTAGACCCCGAGGGATATTTTCACCTTGGGTTTCCTCATGTGTTTCTCTTTCGCCGCAGAGGACAGCATCCACGGCAGCATCACAGATGTCAAAATTAAAGTCCTTAATTGCATCATGGTGTCTGGTGTGTCGCCGGAGAGACTGAGAGAGGAGAGAGGGGAGAGCGTCCAGTCTGCTGTGAGGCCGAGAAGGTTTTCCGTCCAGTTTTTTTCTCCTTTTATTAAAGCCCAGGTCTGCTGCCGAGTTCGAAAAGGAAACGGGACTTTAACTCAACACATGCTGCGTTTGTGGTCAGCACGATTCTAAAGAGGCCTTGTTGTTTATGTTTTTAATGTGCACAAATGCATGAAGGTACACGCAATGAACGCTGCTTTTAAATTTGACAAAAGAAAGGTTGTTACTGGAAGAGTAAGAGAGGAAGGTAACAATGGACAGTAGAGGGAGAAGTAGTGTGAATATTTCCCCTTTTTCAGCATTATACTCGAGTTCAAATACCAACTCGATAACAGCAGTTATTCTGGTCTCTTTAGGAAACGGCTGTTCCCTATTAGAAGAAAACAAACCGATATATTTTCTTTGTTATTAATCATGGAGGAGTTCTGTTATGCAGCTATGTACCTTTTTTTTTTTATGGGATAAAAAATGTTATCATTCTAGCAACTTCGACGTTTACAAAATGTGTCCTCAACAGCTTCCACGAGGTGGTGTGTTTCCACGACGACCGTGGGAGGCCACTTATTGTCAAAATGTAGAAAATAACATTTGTCGCTGAAACTATTAGTTGATTCTTTGATTAACGGTCATTCAATGCTAAAAATGCATAACATCTCTGTTTCCAGCTTCTCAAATGTGGGGATTTTTTTTTTTTACTGTTTCGTTTTATAACAAATTGAATATCTGTGTGGAATTTGGACAAGCAGTTTTGAAGATGTATCCCCGGGCTCACTATTTTATAAACTATGACTAATCAAAAGAGGAAAAAGGGACAAACGGCACTATTGTCTCAGGCAAAGATCAAACACGCAGCCTGCAGGAAAACGTCATATGGTGTAAAGATGTTTCTTCTTCTATTGCGTGTGCTATAGGAGGATTTATCATGTTCAAGTCCTCTGCACGGAAGAACATCCGAAGCTGCTTCAGTGTCCTCGAGCAAGTCGTGCTCACACTCAGCGAGTGACCTTTACCTTTGACCTTGCCGTGCACGATAGAAAGCAAAAAAGGGGGCTTTCTCGCATGTGTAGAGCGTCTCCGCTACAGATAATATGCACATACACTATTACAACCAACAAGAGGCTTCCGATTTCATGACCCAAAATGTTTATATAGCTATGCAACGTTTTTTTTAAATGCAGACATGCTAGAAATGTGTTGTCCAAATCTTGGATAATGTCAATTGTGTTTGAGTTGAAAGCAGCTATACGTTAATATGCATTATTTGCTTTAAATACATTTGAATTAAAAACATTTTTATCCTTGTGTAAAAATACTGTGAACTGTGAACATTTTCCTTTAAAAAAAATATATAGATATATATAGATATATATTTTTGAAATCCTTTAGATTATGACGTAAACGCACAAAATATGTGTGTTGTTGATAAAAAATAAGAATAATTTTAAAAAATCGGCTGCATATTAATTAATCTTATTTAGATGACGATGCATTACGTAAGGCAGATGTGTGTGTGTGTGTGTGTCTGTGTGCGCGAGAAACGAGGAAACAGAAGCGGTTGCGAAGCGGAAGTGGTGCTGCCCGCCCTGAACGATACGCTGCGCGAGACGGAGGACGGAGGCTGAATTGACCAGAGAGAGAGCGAGCGAGAGAGAGAGAGAGAGAGAGAGAGAGAGAGAGAGCGCGAGAGCGAGCGCGAGAGAGAGAGAGAGAGAAAAAAAAGCAGGACTTAAAGTCGCCAATATTGTAAGTGTAATAACGTCGTACTTAAAACGAAGCGCATTATAATACCGCATTCGCACGAGGAGCTCGGCGTTCGAGTAGCCCGTTTCCACCGCGTCCGGTTGAACCCGTTTTTTTTTTTTTTTTTTTTTTTTGAGGAGCCGAAGCCGAACGGACCAACGGTAGCGGCGGTTTGTGAAAGGCAAGTGGGGGGTTTTAGCTGCGCGAGCTAACGCGAGCTAACGGACGGATTCCATGACACTTTGTTCTGACAGGCTCGTCCGCCTGGGCGGGCCGTGATACAGCTGTTGGAAATGAATTAAACGGCAAAAGACATTACAGTAGAATATATGTTTTTGTTATAGTATGTTCGCTATATATATTTTAAAAAATGGCAGATGTGGTTCGCCAACACCCTTGTCTTTTTTTTTTTTTTTTCTCTTTTTTTTTTTAAATAAACGAAAGTCAGTCGTTGCTCAAGCTGGCCTAGCTAACGGAACGGTTCCGTTATATAGCCGTTAGCCCGCTCGGCTCGCTTTGCGTAGTCACGAATACGACAGATTAGCGGCGACGACGTTGATCTAATTCCCGTTGGCTCGCCCGCTGTTAACCGGAGCACACGCAACCGAAATGAATAAAACGGAATTGCGAATCGGATCAATCGCGTTTTACCGAGCGAACGTTGACGTCGGTTAGCAAAAAATACACCATCCCGCTAGCGTTGCTAGGAACATAAGGGGGAGGGCATTAAGGGGGGGGAAAGCCTTCGGTTGGGGGGGCAGCGAGTGTTGGTTTGAAACAGTGTTTGTGTGCCACATTTGGCTGTTAATGTGCATGATTCGGTCAAAATTAGGTTACGAGAACGGGGGACGGGGTGGGCGAGAAAAGGGATTTACGGTAACGGCAGCTAGCAGCTAACCGTAGCTAGTGGTGTGTGTGTGTGTGTGTGTGGTTGACCCACTTGCCAATGGGGCCCTTATCCTCACTTTCCATTGGATAGAGGGTCTCCCCTGCTTTAAGAGTCCTGGTCTGCCAAGCAAAATAAAATAAGTTCATGGAACTCATGTACAAACTACACATAAATGTGTAGTGAATGGACAATGTGATTGACTGCACATAACCTGTACTGTTTTCTTTCCCCCCCCCCCATCCCACCCCACCCCACCAACAGTTTAGAAAATGGATAAGAACGACCTGGTACAGAAGGCCAAGCTCGCTGAGCAGGCTGAGCGCTACGACGATATGGCTGCGGCCATGAAGTCGGTGACGGAGCAAGGCGCGGAGCTGTCAAACGAGGAGCGCAACCTCCTCTCGGTCGCCTACAAGAACGTTGTGGGAGCACGGCGCTCATCCTGGCGGGTCATCTCCAGCATTGAGCAGAAGACCGAGGGCAACGACAAGAAGCAGCAGATGGCACGTGAATACCGGGAGAAGATTGAAGCTGAGCTGCAGGAGATCTGCCATGATGTGCTCGTAAGGGTTTTTTCTCTCATTTCTTTTGGCGAATGCAAACGGTCCCCAGTTCATACACTCGTAGAGATGGCGCTCGTGTGTCACTTAGCCGGGTTAACACAAAACTGAGCTATTTTGTTGTTGTTTTCAGGGGCTACTGGACAACTTTCTCATTAGCAATGCGACTGCGGCTGAGAGCAAGGTGTTCTATCTGAAAATGAAAGGCGACTATTATAGATACCTGTCCGAGGTTGCATCTGGGGATACTAAGAAGGGTAAGTATGGACATGATCCATATTATGAATATGTGCTGTAACAATATACTTAAAGCTGCATTAATGAATACCATATAATAAGACTAGGTCAAATAACTGGCCGTGACAAGTCCAGAGAGCATCATCACCCAACTGTGCAGTCCCTCTCAGCTCGGCATAGCGTCTTTAGTTTAGTTTAGTTTTTTACGGCCCACAAATTCATTGTTTGATTCCCTCTCAACAACTCCTATCCACTTTGTTTCCAGCAACAGCAGACAGCAGTTGATATGCAAGCTACCAAAGTTGGGCCACAAATAGTAACACATTGGAGCATTGAGCGCTGAAAGGGACAGATATTTTCCTCTGGACATAGTGACTGAAACAGCTCAAGCGATATTGACTTAAAGAGTTCTCCTAATAAATGATGTTTCTCTCTGTTAGTAAAAACATTTGCCATTTCAAGGTGTCAGCACAGTATGCCATTGTTTGCTTGTTTGGCTGCCCCAAGGCGGCTGGGTAAATATCTAAATACTGCTTTGAAATGTGTTTGAAAGAGTGCCGGTTAATTTTTTGTTCTTCTTTTTCTGCCCTAAAGATACAGTGGAAAATTCCCAGCAGGCGTATCAGCAAGCTTTTGACATCAGCAAGGGCGAGATGCAGCCAACACACCCGATCCGGCTTGGCCTGGCCCTCAACTTCTCAGTCTTCTACTATGAAATCCTCAATAACCCGGACCAGGCTTGCGCTCTGGCTAAAGGGGTACGAACTGAAGCCTAATGTCATAGTTTTGAAACCGTTAACAGGTTAACTGTATTTTTTTCAGTACAATTTGAACACAACACAAACATAAATAGCCAGTAACTTTGAATACATTTTGAATCATTGATACCCATCTATCTACCGAGCATCAGTGATATTAGTGAAAAGAGGTGCCCAAAGAAAATCAAAAGATAATACAGCCGGTTCACCTTGATGCCCTCTGGCAATCGAAGACCAGAATTCAGAGCAGCTTTAGTTTGGTTTTTACTTTAAGCAAAATGACACTACAGTCTGCATTTCATTATGCAACCTTGTGCCGTACAATGACAATAAATTAACCTTTTACGTTAGTTTAGAGCTGTTTTTTTGTTGTTTTTTTTTCATCGATATCTCAAAGAAATGTTCCATTTGCACAGGCAGTGCCACACAGTGTTTTATGTAATGCTACTGGACCATTTAAGTCTATTTAAAATTAAAATTAAATCTTTTGTATTTCAGGCATTTGACGACGCCATCGCTGAACTTGACACTTTGAACGAGGATTCTTACAAAGACAGCACCCTGATCATGCAACTACTAAGGGACAACCTGACTGTGAGTTTCCAGCCCCGGGCTATTTCATTACCTCCCGATTGATCCCGTTTTTTTTACTCAAAGCAAATTTATAACGTCTCCCTGTCTCTGTTCCCAGCTGTGGACATCAGAAAACCAGGCAGATGAGGGAGAGACCGGAGACGGGGAAAACTAATGGAATTGCACTGTTAATCCACATACACTCTTATCTTAAACACAGACAGCTTATATACATCCCCCTCCACTCCATCGGCTCCTCCCACTTCTGTATGACAAGCAGCCTGAATTGCTCCTGACCAACTAGTTTACCCCTCTCGGTTCATTGTGAGGTGACAGGGTGATTTTCAGTTAGCAGATTCAGTCACTTTGTGGAAACATGTTGTATTGATTAGTGAGTCCATGTTGCTGTAGTTTTTGTTGGCGTTGTGTGTGTGTGTGTGTGTGTGTGTGTGTGTAGTGAGAGAGCGAGCAAGTGTGAAAGGGTATGACCGAGTGTGGGTGTGGGTGGGTGGGTGTTCTGGGGGTGGGAGGTGGGGGGGTTGTTGTGAATTCTAATCGTCCTTCCAATTCCCTTTGTCCCAGCTAGTTTGTTGTGCTTTTTCTTTTTTTCTTTTTTGTTACTTTCTTATTTGTGATTCCTCATAATATTTACAGGTTTTATTGTATGGTAATTATACTGGCAGTTGATTTCCACCAAACACTGTGATGGTCGGCGTTCCATTTGCTTAACATCCCCCAACTTTTTTTTTTGTGTGTGTGTTTTGAATTTTCCCGGCACACGCGTACAATCCTGTATTAACAACCAACTGCAATTCTGCTGTGGGCTCATACAGAAAGGAGGCAGGCTGTATTGTGACACTGACATCTTGGTGTAATGCTCCTCGATCATGTTCACAAATTCACCGTTTTCAAAGTTTTAAGGGACCCCTTAAATTGTCATGTTTAGATTTGTTCAGACATTCCACATTATTAGGCTTTCGGAGAAAGGCAGTGCTCCGTTTTCTTTTCTTTTTGGTAATGATTTTATTTTATTTTTTTAACTTAGTATGGATTGTCATTGTAGTTTTACTCACTGTTCAGGTGCTGCTTGATCTCAGTACAATGAAAATTGTATGTGCGTAAATGTGGTTCCATGTATTTTGCAAGATTGACTATCATCTGTATGTAAAACCTAAAGTAACCTTTTATTGATGTTAATTGAAAATGTCTTACCACACTGTATCAACCCTGCTTGCAAAATATTCCTCTTTAAAGCGGTTGTTTTCTCCGAGAAAAAAAAAAAAAAAAGGTTAAAAAAAAATCTGTGCCTGGCTTTCTCTTGCAGCCTCCGTGGCGGCATCTGCTTGTTGTTTTTTTAGAAATCTCAAAGGGAAAGTTAAGACCAGATCGACTTTAAATAGTTAAATCCTGACGTCAGTTTCCACCCGGGTGCATCTCGCTGCTTTTTAAGGATAGCTGGTGTGAACGATCGCCTCAAAAATCAGGTCTATTTTGAAGGTGCAATTTTTTTGGGTAAAGTCTGAGTCATGGAAAGAAGCTCAGTGTCACAATACCATTTTATCACCACTACATTCCACATATTGTAGTTGAAGACACCATTCCACATTATAGCTGACGGTCTGTTTACTCTGACAAATGCTCCAATTAATTGAAATAATCTTCTGTTTGAGAAAAAAAAAAAAAAATCATGTCAGTTTATTATTATGCTTGATGAAAATGCAGTTAGTGAATGTGGAACGAAGCCTGTCTGTATATCAGGTATCTACTTGCTTTGTTTTTACTGACAAGTCTTATGGCTAAAAAAAAAAATTGCTTCTGTAACAGTCTATTACCCAGTGCACACACGTGGTTGTGAACATTTTAGAATAGCTCTAAAAAAGCAATGACGAAATGGAGATAAACAATGGTTGGTGTAATTCTAGCTTTGTGTTTATGTATCTTAAAACCATTCTAGTTTCACTATACATGTAAGAAATAGGAAAGTGTCAAAGACCATTCAGTGAAATAAAGTTTCGTTTTAAGATAACAGGCAAATTATGTGTTCTTTATTTTTTTTTGTTCACAAAGAGGATTTTAATATGACTCAGTAGTTCATAAAGACAGCTTGGACTGAGATGTGGTGACAAATTGTGGATGTGATTTCAGTCGGGACCAGAAAAGAAGAAGAAAAAAAAAGGACTACTTCTTCTCGCGGAAGTATCACGCCAGTCTGCCCTCTGCCCTATGACGGCTTAATTGAAACGACGATGCGCGGAAGGAGCTCTTGCAGGTGTTCCACGGTCGTAATTAAACGAAAACAACCTCACGGCGCCCATGTGGGAAAAGTGTTGAACGAGCCGCTACTCTTGAGAATCGTATCGTCAGTAGCATTTAATAAAAAGCCGTAAGTAACTTCCATTTTAATCGCCTTTTTTCCCTGTACATTAAAGAGTCGCTTCAACTGCCGCCGATGTAACTTTACCGTGAAGAGTTGAGGAAGGTTTACGTCACTTTACGTTAACTTTAGCTGAAGGGGTTTTGGTAGCTAGTCGATTCATATTTTACGACGATATTCTCACTTTCCTGTAGTTTCTAGCTAGATGTAATGTAAAGTGATGCTATAATTAGGGGATTTAAAAACGTCGGTAAATGTTAATTTTGCTTAGGCGTTTTTCTTTTCTTTTTTTTTTTTTAGATCGCGGATTCAAGGGGCATTTAGCCACACCCCTTCTGAGTTTTTTTTAGCCACACCCCTTATGAGGTTATTTTAGCCACACCCCTTCTCTCGACTTGCTTATTAAAGTACATTTTTATCTTTCTTAACCACACGTGTTTTATGAAATAAAATGGTGGTATTTTGATTTTCAACATTACAATTATTTTTTAAGATGTTTTATTTGAATTATTGCTTCATATGGAGGGGTGTTTAAAATATGTTTTACTCTTGATGGACCAAGTGATGGACCTAATAAACAAGTAAGGGGTGCAACTCAATTTGGTCCGTTTTGAGTTGGGGATCGGATATAACTTTTAGAGATGACCCATATTATTATTATTATTATTATTATTATTATTATTATTATTATTATTATGACAGATTATGTGTTTGTTGTTTTTGATGTTGCAGCTGGTACACAAGGCTCTAGATAAATTCAAAATGTTCACTGTTAAATAAATTCAAAATGTTATTACTTTGATAAAGTCAATGACATAAAACCACAATTTAATAATAGGAAATGAAAGATTTTTGTATTGATAAAAATAAAATAAAAATCCAGGCATTGGTTGTTTTTAATTATGTATTACAAGCTGCTTAGAGCGAGTGTTACGAAGTTAGACGGGTCACAATAATTATCTCTATTTAATAAAAAAAAAAAAGCTGTTCAGATTCAACTCCGTACTCAATAAACTTTAAAATTAATAAAAAAAGCTGGTTTGTTGTTTGAACAAAATAAACAATAACCACACAGTGTAATACTCATAACGGTCTTCTTTGTTGGGACCAGCTGTCACCCACGATGAACAGCAGTGGACCAGCGTACCCCCTCGCCTCTCTGTACGTAGGCGACCTGCACCCGGACGTCACGGAGGCCATGCTCTACCAGAAGTTCTCTCCTGCCGGACCCATCATGTCGATCCGGGTGTGCCGCGACATCATCACCCGCAGGTCTCTGGGATATGCCTACATAAACTTCCAGCAACCGGCTGATGGTAAAGTACACATTTAAAAAAAAAAAAAGAAAAGAAAAGTAGATGCTATATTTATAACGGGAAAATAAAATCCACATACTTAAATGTTAGTCAAAGTAATGCATAAGATCTCGACGACGTTGAATCCCACCTGGAGGACCGCTCCAATATCGAGGATCCATACGATTCCACCGAGGACTCGAGGAGTCCTTCGTTTTAGGAGATTTTAAATGACGCGCGTGTCCTACGCGCTCCCTAAAACACCCACAATCCTAAGTGCGCTATGCATTTCCTGTCTCTATCTATATATATATATATATATAAAACCCTCAATAGTTTATTGAGGGTTTTTTCCATTTAGTCTGATTTGTACATTTGAGAATTCTAATTGTAAAAATGTGTTTGTTTTAATAGCCCTTCATGTTTTGAAACTGTACGTCTTATTTTGAGGAATGCAAAATCAATATTCCCACTAGAAAATGTCATTGTACTGAATTTTTCTCAATAAAGAAAAGTAAACAATCAATCTCTTCAGACCGTCTCTCTCCGACTGCACGGAGGGAGTCCTCCCTCCCTAGGACCCTCCCTAGAAGGACCCGTCCTACCAAGGAAGCCTCCTTGACTTTGAGAAACCTCATCGTTCATGATGAGTAGACGCTGCTCTGTGTCAAATGCAATGACAAAGAGGACTTATGTTATTGTTATTGTTTACCTTTTTAGCGGAGTGCGCCCTGGACACCATGAACTACGACGTCCTCAAGGGTCGGCCCATCCGCATAATGTGGTCTCAGCGTGACCCGGGACTCAGGAAGTCTGGCGTGGGAAACATCTTCATCAAGAACATGGACGAGTCCATCGACAACAAGGCGCTGTACGACACCTTCTCGGCCTTCGGCAACATTCTGTCCTGCAAGGTGAGTTTTGGTTGCTGTCGCTCTATTTTAATCTGTGTCGCGACGATATTCATATTGCATAAAGTTAAAAAAAATTCGGTCAAAAGTTAGAAAAGACAGCGCTCTAGTTCAACGTTAAATTAAAATATTAAAAGTTATAAATCTTAACCTCGCTCTGTCGAGCTGATTCAACTGAATCTTGACAAACCGACCGCATATTTGATGGTCAAATAAAATCCTAAAATGACTCAAACAGAAGTATTTAGTAAACAGTTGTGTTTTCTCCTCCGCCGTTGTTCCCTGTTGCCGGTGCGAAATGCATTCTGGGATATTTGTCTGTCCTTTTAGTACTCGGGTCACTCCCGGTGCATCCGCGAAAAGGTCGAGTAACCCGTCGTCATCACGAGCAAATGTGCAAATATATTCCACTGACAACCGTATGAACCTGAACAAACACAAATAAGTAGTTTTTATTATTATATTTATTTCTTGCTGCAAAAGCTGTGTAATTTCAGAATCGGCCTTATTGGCCATGTATGTGCGACTCCGGTTTCACGTACGCTCTCATCGTACGTGCATATTTAAATTACAAATAACAGGATAAATATAAAGACATTTAAAGACAACAATAGCACATTTCACAGCGTTTGTTCTTTGCAGGTCGTTTGTGACGAAAAAGGCTCCAAAGGATACGGATTCGTTCACTTTGAGACCCACGAGGCTGCGAACCGGGCCATCGAGACCATGAACGGGATGCTGCTGAACGACAGGAAAGTGTGAGTACACGAAACGCACACGACAGGTGGGCAAGGGAAGTAAGTCGAGGCAAAGAGTAGTGCAGAATGTGTGTGTGTGTGTGTGTGTGTGTGTCTGTGTGTGCACGTTAAGTATACAAGTTGTAAATGAATGCCGGATGACTTTATGTTTTGTTTTCTTTGCTCAGTGGAAAGGCAGGTAAACATTTGGATTCTGGCATTGACCCAAAGGCTCCAGCGTCTCTGGGGAGAACATGTCAGTTGTCCCTGCTTCGGTCAGTGAATCAGTGTGTGTGTGTGTGTGTGTGTGTGTGTGTGTCTGCAGCAGCGTAGGTCTTTCATTCACGACGGGAGGAGAAACATTCGTATTTAAACAATATTTACAGAAATAATAAGTTTGCTATAATAATAATATTTGTGTATTATTACTTGATGTTCGTCCTCATCGACGGTCTCGTGGTGTCTCTGGTACGTTGACTCACTCTGTCGGTCCGTGGGTTTGATTCCGGCTGCAGGTTCGTCGGCCACTTTAAGTCCCGTAAGGAGCGAGAGATGGAGTTTGGCACCAAAGCGATGAAGTTCACCAACGTCTACGTCAAGAACTTTGGTGAAGACTACACCGACGAGAAACTCAAGGAACTCTTCACGTCTTTTGGTGAGCAAGCTCTTGTTGCTGCTGTTCTTGTTGTTCTTCTTGTTGTTCTCCTTGTTCTTGTTCTTCCTCTTGTTGTTCTTTTTGTTCTTCTTCTAGTTGTTCTTCTTGTTGTTCTTGTTCTTTTTGTTCTTCTAGTTGTTCTTGTTCTTCCTCTCGTTGTTTTTCTCATCGTTGTTGTGTTTGTTCTAGTTCTTGTTGTTATTCCTCTTGTTCTTCCTCTTGTTGTTCTTTTTGTTCTTCTTCTAGTTGTTCTTGTTGTTGTTGTTCTTTTTGTTCTTCTTCTAGTTGTTCTTCTAGTTGTTCTTGTTCTTCCTCTTGTTGTTTTTCTCATCGTTGTTGTTCTAGTTGTTGTTGTTCTAGTTGTTGTTGTTATTCCTGTTGTTGTTCTTGTTGTCCTTCCTCTTGTTGTTCTCGTCATGGTGGTTGTTGTTCTTCCTCTTGTTGTTGTTGTTGTTCTTCTTGTTCTTGTTCTTTTTGTTCTTCTAGTTGTTCTTGTTCTTCCTCTCGTTGTTTTTCTCATCGTTGTTGTGTTTGTTCTAGTTCTTGTTGTGTTTGTTCTAGTTCTTGTTGTTCCTCTTGTTGTTCTTTTTGTTCTTCTTCTAGTTGTTGTTCTTGTTCTTTTTGTTGTTCTAGTTGTTCTTGTTCTTCCTCTTGTTGTTTTTCTCATCGTTGTTGTTCTAGTTGTTGTTGTTGTTCCTGTTGTTGTTCTTGTTGTCCTTCCTCTTGTTGTTCTCGTCATGGTGGTTGTTGTTCTTCCTCTTGTTGTTGTTGTTCTTCTTATTGTTGTTCTTCTAGTTGTTGTTCTCGTCGTTGTTGTTGTTCTTCTTCGGTGTGTTGCTCTCCTCCGTCTCTGTGATGGATTGAGTGCCACAGGGTCCCCAGAGGGTCTGGTTGGTGGTCCGTGGTCCACCAACCAGACCCTCTGGGGTTCCTCCCCCAAAGTAACTGTTTCTTTAGTCTGAATCTTGAATGAGACTCGATCTATGAAGTATAACTTCTACCTACTTTACTTGAGTATTTCCATTTAATGTGATATGTTGTACTTTTTTAACTGGAATACATTTATTTCCAAGTTACTTTGCAGATTCAGTTTTTGAAGTCAAATCTATCGCCCTTCCTTTTTTAGTAGCGTTTGATAATTAAATAATAATAGTTAAATGCATAAAGCCACTTTAACCTGGAGCCTTTTTACAAGCAGTTGTTGGTTCCTTGAGGATGGCGGGCGGCCACAGTCTGGGTAATCAGTGGGAGTATTAGTTTCCTTTTTTTTTAAAGCGTTGTTCATCTCCAACGCTCAGGGAGGACACTCAGCGTGCGGGTGATGAAGGACGAGAGGGGACGCTCGCGAGGATTCGGCTTCGTAAACTACGCGAACCACGAGGACGCTCAGAAGGTAGCGTGTGCGTGTGCGTGTGCGTGTGCGTGTGCGTGTGCGTGTGTGTGTGTGTGTGTGTGTGTGTGTGTGTGTGTGTGTGTGTGTGTGTGTGTGTGTGTGTGTGTGTGTGTGTGTGTGTGTGTGTGTGTGTGTGTGTGTGTGTGTGTGTGTGTGTGTGTGTGTGTGTGTGTGTGTGTGTGTGTGTGTGTGTGTGTGTGTGTGTGTGTGTGTGTGTGTGTGTGTGTGTGTGTGTGTGTGTGTGTGTGTGTGTGTGTGTGTGTGTGTGTGTGTGTGTGTGTGTGTGTGTGTGTGTGTGTGTGTGTGCGCCCACCCACCCAGACCGGATGCGTCGGCTCATTAATAGTTTATTTTAATAGTTTAGGGACAATTCGGTGCATTGGCAGAGAACAATGTGTCGATTTAAAGTCCTGGTCTTCAGGCTCTGGTTTTTATTTCTACGAGCGCTTCAGGAAAAGTCTCTATCCTGATGAACCGACGACATTCAATACAAAAACCGCGCTGACGCCCGTCCTCGTTTTTCCAGGCGGTGGACGACATGAACGGCAAGGACATCAGCGGGAAGATCCTCTACGTGGGTCGGGCTCAGAAGCGTCTGGAGCGCCAGGGAGAGCTGAAGCGCAAGTTTGACCAAATCAAACAGGATCGCATCCAGCGCTACCAGGTGCCAGATGTTTATTATCATCATACGTTTTGTGTAGAAACAATAATGGAGGCCGTTACCGTGATTGTTTTTACGAGTTAACGCAACGATGAAGTCGCGCGTGGACAGACGGTGAAACGGCGCATTTCTGTTCCCTCTCCGGCCTCCAGGGGGTGAACCTGTACGTGAAGAACTTGGACGACGGCATCGACGACGAGAGACTCCGGAAGGAGTTCGCCCCGTACGGCACCATCACCAGCGCCAAGGTAACGAGAACTTTAATGCCTTAAAAGTCTGGGTTTTTTTAAATGTATAATAATATATATATATTTCTTTTTAAAGAAATCCAGACTTTAAAAAATATTTTTATATATATTTCTTTTTAAAGAAATCCAGAATTTAACAATTCTTTATATATTAATATATATATATATATATATATATTATTAATTATATATATATATTATTAAATATATATATATATATATATATATATATATATATATTTATTTTTAAAGAAATCCAGACTTTAACAATTCTTTATGTATATATATATATATATATTATTAATTATATATATATATAAATCTATATATATATTAATAATATATATATTAATATATATATATATTTCTTTTTAAAGAAATCCAGACTTTAAAAATTATTTTTATATATATTTCTTTTTGAAGAAATCCAGACTTTAACAATTCTTTATATATATATATATATATATATATATATATATATATATATATACTTTTTTTTTTTTTACCATTCTAAAAATCCCCCCCCCTCCCCTCTCTGTCTGCAGGTCATGACGGACGGCTCCCAGAGCAAAGGCTTCGGCTTCGTCTGCTTCTCTTCGCCGGAGGAGGCCACGAAGGCGGTGACGGAGATGAACGGCAGGATCGTGGCCACCAAGCCGCTGTACGTGGCTCTGGCTCAGCGGAGGGAGGAGCGCAAAGCCATCCTGACCAACAAGTACATGCAGCGACTCGCCACCCTGAGGACCATGACGAGTCCCGTCATCGACTCGTACCAGCAGGCCGGCTACTACATGGCGGTGCCCCAGGTACGGAGGTTTGGTAGTGATGCGCTCACTTTGTCGCTGGTTGCCACGTTCTGAATTTAAAGATTTTGCCGAGTAGTTTAAAAGAAGGGAATTTTTACATATATATATATATATATATATATATATATATATATATTTAAAAAAAAGAAGAATCTTTTGAGAATGATACATAAAAAAAAAAGAATTACCATTATAAAGATTCTTTAGCTGTAGTATTTTTTTATATATATTCTTTTTTTTTTTTTTAAACTAAATGTTATTTGTTTGCAGTTTACTTGCACATATATATATATATATATATATATAAATAAATGATCTATATATAAACTGCAAACAAATAACATTTAGTTTGCAAAAAGATTAAAATCTGTTTAAAAAAATAAATAATGTTGCTCCAGTTAATATTATCTTTATTTTTATATATATATATATATATACACACACACACACACACACACACACATGTATATATATATAGATGAATGAAATGCAGTCGATGGACGAGCAGCTCTTCTTCTTTTTTGCTCTGAGCTGAATTTAAATTACAGGAGAGCTGACGAGTTCTCCCCAAAAAAAAACCAGGAAGTGAAGGCGGCTGTAATTATATATAAAAAAGAAAAAAAACGCTTTTGCGCTGATATTAAAATGACCACGAGAGAAATGCGTCCACGGGGAGATGGACCGACTTTTTCACGGTTAATTGCCGGCGTGATGAGCGTTCGTCTCGTAAAACAATGACTTGAATATGAACCTTTTTTAATGAAGTTAAATGTCGTTTATATTCCTGCAGCCTCCAGCTCGCTCCTTCTACAACCCCAACCCCGTCAGCAACATGAGGCCAGTCCCTCGCTGGACCGGGCAGCCCCCCCGGCTGCAGGGTGAGTGTGTGTGTGTGTGTGTGTGTGTGTGTGTGTGTGTGTGTGTGAGAGAGAATGTCCGGCATCCCGTTTAGTTTAATTTAATTGTTCTTTCTTTCAGGCCCCTACCCGACCCAGTACGTCGGCACCGCCGCCCCCCGGCGCGGCTCGACCCCCATCGCCACGGTGCGGCAGGCCTCCACCCAGGCGCCGCGCGCCATCAGCTCCTCGCAGAGGACGAGTGAGTATGCCGGCAGGACGAACCCCCGTCGGGCGGTGAAACCGTGACCACCTCCTCCTCTTCTTCTTCTGGTTGTCTCCGCTCAGATAACATCGCCACGCAGACCGTCGGAGGCCGCACCGACGTGCCCGGCATGACGCGAGGCGGCCAGTACAAGTACTCGCCCGCGGTGAGGAACGTCCAGCAGGTCGTCGCCGTTCCCGCGCCCATGACGAGGATACAGGTACTGGACCGGGACCGGGGGGCGCCTTCCCTCGTTCGCCGTGCGTCTACATGTGGTCTCTCTGCTCCGCCCCCCCCCCCCCCCCCCCCCCCCAGGTGTTTCCTGCTCCTGTGATGGAGCCCCCGGTGCACCTCCAAGGCCACGAGCCCCTCACCACCTCCATGCTGGCCGCCGCTCCGCCCATGGATCAGAAGCAGCTTCTCGGTGGGCCGATCGTTCAATTCCCTCCTCTTATGTGTCGAATTAAAGAAACCTTAACCCCCCCCCTCTCTCTCTCTCTCTCTCTCTCTCTGCACAGGTGAGCGGCTCTACCCGGTGATCCACTCCCTCCACCCAAACCTGGCCGGAAAGATCACCGGCATGCTGCTGGAGATCGACAACTCTGAGCTGCTGCACATGCTGGAGACGCCCGAGTCGCTGCACTCTAAGGTAGACGAGCGTCCACCGACACGATGATGAGAGAGTGGGAGTTGCTGGATTATTGCGTCACACACACACACACACACACACACCCCCCTCCCCCTCCCCTCATGTCCTCCGTTCAGGTGGACGAGGCGATCGCCGTCCTGCAGGCTCACCAGGCGAAGGAGTGCTCTCCGAAGAAGTGAAGAGTCCTTTCAGGTCAGCGACGACCAGTTTTAAGTTGGTCTGTTTTTATTAAAGCGGCTTAAAGACGTTTTTAAGTCTCAGTAATTTATCTTGTTAATTTAATTTATCTTTCCTCTTGTTTGAGAATAACATCGTGATGAAGAGTTTCAAACATTACATTTTCGTTTTTCTTTTCTAGATGCCAACGAACGACTTTCTGGAGGGGGAAAAAAAAAAAAAAAAGAGTAAAATTTAAAAAAAGATTAGAGGAAAAAAAAAAAGAAGGAATATATGAAAATGTGTAAATGGAGTTAAAAACTATTTTGTTGTTTGCGATACCTTTTGTTGGAAGATATATAAAGTTTACAGTCTATGCATTAAACTCGTCTCGTGTCATTTTGTTTTTGTCACAAAAGGGAAAACGCAGCAAAATGATGATTTCCCAAAAATCAAAAGGAGCTTCTTCTTCATCCATCGTCCAGTAAAATAAACTTTAATATTCTGTGACTTAAACATTGTTTATCTTGTTGTTGTATAATCTTTCTCTTATGTTCAATATTGAAAATGTACCAAATAAACTCCAGTATTCCATTTATCTGGTAGGAGGAAAAATTGACTTTTATGGTTGAAGTCGTGCATAAAAAGTCTTTATATTTGACTGTTTAGTGAGTTTATGGATTTCATGATGTATAGTCGTCATAAAGACGTTACAATATAATATATTGTAGCTAAAAAAAATGGCATAGTATATAGTATGCTCAGAAAAATGTCAGCACAATGCCTTAAAAGATTTAATTGTATAGTATGCTTGGACAAAATGTCATTATGCCATAAAGATTATAGAATAGTGCTACGAGTCTAATGTATTGTATGCACTAACAGGTCACACGGTAAGCCATAAATACTTAATTGTTGTACTCGTTATTGTAAAAGCTGTTTTAGAACTGAATATGAAGCACGTTTTCCTTTCTTCTCCCCAGATGACGAAGTGATATAAATACCGCCGCAGCTGATTTTAAGTTGCAAACTATTGGATGTCCATTTGTGTGTGTCTCGAACTATTAAAATATGTAATGCTTTTCTTCTGTAGATTCACGTCCTCGTCTTTTTACCTTTTCGTCTCCTTCACGTCGACATCGAAGACGGAACAATAATTCTGAGCTCGTAGAATCATTTTAAAAACCTGTTCAGATTAGTCATTTTCTGTTGTCTCTATGGGATTTGACCATTAAAGTTATCATTTGTACTTGTTTGTGTGTCATAAAGAAGACATTTCTATTGTTGTACGTTGATCCGCCATCTTTTTGTACCCCGTCGTCTCCGGTTTAAATCAAAAAGTGCCCAGTGAGAGAAACACGAGGTCCAAATTAAACTTTAAACTTGTACGAGGAACTCCCAAACAAACGGGACGAAAAAAAACGTAAAAGAATAAATAAAAAAACGGGTCAAATTTGCCAAAGTTTATTGGGAGCCTTCATACAAAAAATGAAATTATGGCTGTAAAAAGTTACAAAGGATTATTGTTGACATTGATATATACTTTTGGCATTTAAAGGCCTATTATTAACCCAACACAGTTTTGTTTTTTTTGTAACTCTTTGCAATTTATTTTTTTTTAAATCTAAAACTGTTGATTTTTAAACAAGCAGATAAGACATGAATATTTAAAAACATACAGACCAGTAAGATAACTGCAGATTACTTCTCGGTGGTAGTTTTACAGCACAAACCCACGGAAAAAAAAAAAATATTTGAAAAGCAACTCAGAAAAAAAGAAATTAAAAGAGCCTAATATTCAATTGTGAACACGTGAACTTTGAGGCAACTTTTATTACACACTGCCAACTAATTTCAATGAGTCCGTTTTCCACGACTGCAAAACGAATGTATTTACACTGACTTCCTTCCTTCCTCACGACTATCGACGCGTCGGCATCAGCAGCTGCTTCGCCGTCACCGAGTCGGGGAACAGGTTGTGGTACGTCGGCAACGGCACGTAGGCAGCCGTGATCATCTTGCCTGGGGGGGGAAGAGAGAGAGAGAGAGGGTAGAAAGAGGTGTTAAAGGAGGGGAAAGCTTTACGGCTACTTTTTTAAGAGTGAAACACACACACACACACACCTGCAAACCAGCGTCCATGGAGCGCGTTCACGGTGGCCATCGCGGCCGGGATTGAGGGACACTTCACGTACACGTTGCCCTGCAAAGATGATAAGATTAGAAATAAAGACGTCTCTGGAACGTGGAATTAGTTTGTTGTTGTTGTTGTTTTTTTAAACTCACTTGAGCCGAGTTCTTGTCGACGTAAATGTGAACGATTCCTCCGTGTTTGTTGCACTCCTCGATGACGTCGTCTTGGATCTCCACGGCCCAGGTGGGGTCGTTTTCACTGGTAGAACAAACAAAAACAAGATGCCTTCAAAACGATGTTCAAAAAGAGGAGAAGTTAACGTTTATTTATTTGGTGTACCGACTGGTTCCTTTTGTACACGGACAGAATCTCGATATCATCTTCTAAAATGTAGTTTTTTTTTTTTTTTTTTTTTTTTTTTTAAATGTGAAACTCTTCGTCCACTTAGTTCCTTCCAGGAGGCCGGTAACGAAAAGTTAGAATTTTGACAACATTTTATAATATTTGATTTGCTAAACTGGAGCTTCAGTTGATCTTCGGGAAGCATTTCTACTCAAAATCGCTTCGCAAAGAGATTTCTACACTTCCTTATACCAAAAATCTGCACATTTGGGCATTTTGATTTAAACACAAACTTCAGGAAAAAAAGAAAAAGTGAACCTATCCAAATAATAATAATAATAATAATAATAATAATAATAATAATATTCTTACGCTTGTGGGTTGAACAGGTTGGACAGCTGGAGGCAGTGTGTGGCCAGCGGCTGTGACGGGAGGTTCAACGCTTGGCTTTGATTTGAATGAGCTGAAAAAAAACAACAACAAAATAGGAACAAACGATTATTTATCGCTGAATATGTAGAAAATATAAATTTAACCAAATGTCTTCCCATCATCTGGAGGCCTCACATGAAGGACCGGACATGTTGCCGAAGGGAATGGAGCCGGTCATCTGTAGAGCCTGCTGAGCGGCAGGAGGGATCTTCAGGCCGGTTCCTGGGGAGCGAATACGCATTTAAAATTAAGAAAATAAATCTAGTTGTGGCTTCGTGACAGATTGTGACTAAGAGATCAAGATCCTTTGAGACCGAGCAGCCAAAAAAAAGAGAAAATATTCACGTCTTCGGGGTTTTGGTGTCCGATAAAAGACTCTTAAAGCTCTCAAGAGGCCAAATAAAAGCCTTAAAATGTCTCGTTTAGAGGTGATGATGTGACGGAAAGAAAGCGTTTGCAGCCACATGTCGGGTTACAAAAACCTTCATCAACTACGTTTATATTCAAATTAAACTTCTCACAGAAAAGACGGGAAAGAAAGCGGCGAGCGTCGCGGTAGTTTGAGCTCCGGGGAGTCGCCTTAGAGTCGCTCTGGCACATATCGATAAGTCGACATCTTGTTTATCTTCTTATACGTCGACAACTATATATTTTCTGACGCTCTGGTAAATTGGCAAAGGAAGAAAACGACGTGGTTGCCGGCGGTTACGAACCTTCCGCTAGCCGAGCCATGAGCTGCAGGCGGCCCGTGGTGCCGAGGTCGATGCCGGTCCTCTCCAGCTCGTCGTTGTCCAGGAACGAGCTGGCCGTCGACGAGTCCGAGCGCTCCGTGACGTGGCCGACCTTCATGGGCCGGCCGGCCAGCTCGAAGCCGTTCAGCTGCTCCAGGGCCTTTTTGGCGCATTCCGCGTCGGCGAACTTTGAAAAAAAAAAAAAAACAAACAAGAGAAGCAAAAGCGGTCAGAATAAAATAAAAATAAAAAAAAACATCCGGTCTCGAGCAGCGTCGTCGACGGCGATAAGGATGCTGCGTTCACCGATATGAAGCCGTAGCCTTTGGAGCGTCCGGTCTCGCTGTCCATCATCAGCTGGATTCCCTCAATCTTTCGGAATCAAAAAAAAGAGGCCACGAATAAATACACGACTACATGAATATAAAAACCCTGATTTATTGACACGTGGAACTTGCTCCGGACCTTTCCAAACGGCTCAAAGATCCCTCGAAGCATTTCTTCGGTGATGTTGAAGTGCAGCGAGCCGACGTACAGCCGCATCGGACCCGAGCTGCCCTTCTGGAGGTTGTTGGCAGCGGCTGCGGCTCTATTTTTCTCGGCCTGTGATTCACACGTGCAAAAGTAATTAATTAAAGTCAATGCAGCATTAAACAAGTCGGTTTAAATCGGGAGGTGTTGCATAATAATCAGACTCCCACCTGAGAGGCCTGGACGATGATGGGAACTCCGAGGAGCCGCTGGCCGGTCAAGCCGATAGCGAGCGGCACAGAAGAAGACTCCACAAACTCTATATACGCAATGCCCTTTGACCTCCGGGAGTTTCTGTCTGAGATCATTCTCACGTCTCTCACCTGCAGACAAAAGGAGGAGGAAAAAAAGGTAAAAAAAGAGATAAATCACACTTCTACGTGCACAAAACGCCACCCCCCCAAAAAAAACACCCCAAAACTGACTTTTCCAACAGCGGAGAAGAAGTCCTCGAGGTCTCGAGCTCGGATTCTCGCAGCGAGCTGCATGCAGAAAACTGTGCGAGCATCCCGCTCCTCTGGCGTTAGGTTGTCGATGGGTTGCCTTAAAAAAATAACACCCAAAGTTTAAAAAACGATTCCTCTGCAAAACGAGAAAATACTGAATAATGAAGAAATAAAAGGAGGTAAAATCAGACATACTCCCTTATTTTGTTAAATGGCCCGATAGCATCTTCAAAGTTTCTTGAATAGGAAAAAACACATTAAAAAGATGTTAAAAACCTCAGCGAGTTTGAAAAAAAAAAAACCCACATATAATTAATATAATAATATAAACAGAAATCAGGAAATGAACCTAAAGATGTGAAACGGGGAGATTCTTCTCACCTGATGGGACTCTTCTCTTTTTTGAAGGGGCTCCTACTTTTTGAACGTTTCCGGCTAAAATACAAAAGAAGAATTTATCGTTTCAGTTTGAAATGCAGCTGGAAAAAAAATGAAAAAAAAAAGCAGAGTTTTTGATGCACATGCTTGTTGTGTGAGAATAAAAATAAAAATAAAATCTTTGTAGTTCCACATTCTTACTGTCAACACCGACGTTCTACTGCGGGAGTCTTACTGGAGAAACTAGACAATCAAATAAAACTCCTGCTCCAGCTTCTAAAAAAGGCATAGAGGCACTTTTCACAGAAGACACACAACGTGTAAATAATACATCGAGGGCCGGATACTTTTTCGCGCGCGCTGCTCGTCGGTTTTTTAACATTTTTTAAAATATCTCGATAGAACTTGAGATACGAGACGTGGGAGTCGAAAGACGACTCGTACGACCGGATAGTTTTTACAAGTAGCCGGGTTAAAAAAATTAATTAAAAAAAAACCTCGATAAGCTCTGTAACGATGGGTGTTCCTGCAGAAAAGGCCGGCAGGCGTGCCTAATAAAGTGGCCACGTACACTGGGCTCTTGCGCGCTCTGTAGCGCCCCGAGCGCTCTTTGCTCCGGGAGCCGCTGCGGTGGCGCTCTCGGCTGCGGCTCCGCTTCCTCTCGCGGCTCTTGCTCCTCTTCTTGCTCTTCTTTTTGTCTTTGCTTCGGCTCCTTCTCTTTCTGGAGCCCGGGCTTCGGCTCTTGGTTCGGCTCCTTCTTTTTCTGAAACATGTGACAACACTATCGTCGTGCAATGTGCAAACGCATACTTTTTTTTGTTTTTTTGGGGGGTCTCTTATCTCTTCGCCGTCACATTAGATTAAAAATCACACAACATCATATTTCAGATAATCGGGACTTACTTCTTGTTTTGGTCGTCATGTCCGTTTGCATGAGAGGACTTGATCTCATCCTAAGCAAGGTTGATAGAAGAACATCATGAGGACGTAGATGAAACATTGCAAGTCGTCAAGGTAAAAGGGGGATGGGGGGGTGGGACAAGAGAAAATGCAGAATGTATTCAATTAATAATTATGCTTCAAAATGTCCTACTGTCATCCCTGGACAGTGTCCTTCCACCACCCCAAATACTTCCCCCCCTCCTTTTTTTTTTTTTTTTTAAATAAACAAGGCTGCTCAGTATGCCCCAAAAAAGAAAAGAAAAAAAAAAGCAAAGTTATGAGAGAGCGTCCAACATGTTAGCTGAGTTCAGGAAGCTTTTGTCACAAGTCAGATCATCTCCACCACTCCCCCTTCTCACAGGTCGTACCAATGCCACTATGTGTGCCTAATCATGTGACCACGCACGGCCCGTGACCACGCGTGGCCCCACGACCACTAAAAGAGATCCTGTGTGGTTGGTGTCAGTCCAGTGATCTTCACCCATTTTCGTTCTTGGACTGTAAGAGCTCGATGCCACCTCTGTCACACATCTTGCCCTGAAGCAAACAGGGATTCACACTTCTTAGTAATATTGACGCCCAAGGAATGAAATGAATTTTTTATAAAAAAAATAAAATAAATAAAATCCATCAATTCAGCCACGTGTTACACTGCCATTATCTTTAGTTTTCTGCAAGTAATATTTCTAACCGTTCTGACTTCAGAAGGAATTATTAACTCACTTTATAATATACAATGATGCTAAGATAGAAGAAATCTATTTTTTACAGTCATTTTAATAATATAAATCAATATCTGTGGTATCGTGTAGCATGCAAAATCAAGATGCTGATTCACATTTACAGTTGACTATGGCAAAGAGGGCAGTATTCATATTTACTTAGATAAGATAAATTAATAGTTCACCTGTATTTTGCCACAAAATCATGACACGGCTCATGTATTCGCACAATGACGCTCCACAACTGCAATATCTGCATTTTCAAGAATACTGACGTCAAACTATTGGATTTAAAACAGTTATAGATTGATACAAACACAATAAATGTATCCCTCATCAATTTGTGGATAAGTATTTTTTCTTAACACAACTTAATAAAACTTCAAGATGACAGTAATACATATTTTCTCTCTCTCTTTTAAAAGCAACACAGTGTACGACGTTCCAGAAAACGGGTCATATAGGACTGCACATTCAGAAAACCGTGATTGTAAATCTGAATACTGCCTCCTTTGCTGGACAGGTAAAGATGGGCTTATCAACCATTGGCATTCACCTTGTTGCAACCGAATAGGGATTGGATGTTCTAGGTTGAGTCTCTTTTAGTCCTAAGGTGAACCACAGTACATCAGTATATGCACAATAACTACCTTCCTTTTTTTCACAGTTCACAGTGGAATCAAAGATGAATTCATGGGAGTAGAGGTGAGATATCATTAGGGAAGTCTATAAAGAGAGATAGATGTGGATTTATTTATAATTCTGTATATTGCGTTTGAAATACTCAAATTACACCACACACACACACACACAACAGTCAAGTAAACTTTGTCACAGTAGCTAAATGTAAAAAAAGGACTCGAGAGAGTCAATCAGAAAACAGTGAAACAGGCCTCATTATCTCTGTAATCTGCAACCCACCTTTCTGAATGGAGCCTCCAGCATGGCCTCAACGTCAAAATCATCAGCCATGATGATCCTGAGAGAGAGAGAGACGACACGATTAACTTTACAAACATTCAACCATTACGGAGACACACAAAAAGAGGGAAGTTTCCTTCACTTTAACTTCAGCTTGTAATCGAGTCAAATGTTTTTCTTTGTGAGGTTACGCAGCAAAGTTATCGGTAAAAACTCATTGTTTTAGTAAAATAAACAGACCTAGTGGATGAAAGCTAGATGCACATTTATTACATGCCTTTAACTGGTAAAAACATTGTTTTAGTAAACTAAACATGGTGGATGAAAGCTAGATGCATATAAACTCATTGTTTTTAGTAAAATAAACGTAAACGTGGTGGATGAACGCTAGATGCACATTTATTACAAAAACTCATTGTTTAGTAAACTAAAAAAGGAGATCTAGTGGATGAAAGCTAGATGCACATATATTACATGCTTTCAACTGGTTAAACATATTATTTTAGTAAATTAAATATAAACATGTTGGATGAAAGCTAGATGCGCATAGATTACATGCTTTCAACTGGTTAAACATATTATTTTAGTAAATTAAATATAAACATGTTGGATGAAAGATAGATGCGCATAGATTACATGCTTTCAACTGGTTAAACATGTTTTTGTAAATTAAATGTAAACATGGTGGATGAAAGATAGATACATTACTTTAGTAAACTAAACGTAGACTTGATGAAAGCTAAATGCACATATATTACATGCCTTTAACTCTTTAAAAACATTGTTTTAGTAAACTAAACAGACATATAAGATGAAAGCTAGATGCCCATTCGTATAAAACGAGCGCGCGCTAGTTAACGTTAGATGGCAGCACCGCGAGACCCGAGTTTTGATCCAACTTCCTCGCGACGTTCCCCTAAATGTAGCGCCTGTAATCTCTAAAAGAGAAACACATGCGTCAGGTTAATCCGACCGACGCCGCCACAAAGAGCTCAGATGAACACGTGTTGTGTATATATGTATATATATATATATATATCTTTTTTTTTTTAAAGAGACGACTTAATTATTAAAAAACACGCGTTTGCGCTCGAAGCTAACGAGCTAACGTTACGTCGTCTTGAACGTTAGCTTACATCGATGACCCTCGTCAATAAAAATATATATATATATTTTAAAAAAACTAGCGGGCACGGATACAAGTAAACACCTGTATTACGTCACTAATAATCCAGTTTATTTTTTTAAATAAAAACCCGTCGTTTTTCTTTTTTACGTTGGTAGGATAAAAACAAGCGCTGACGCCGAGCAGCCAATATGGCTAACGGGGTTTCCGCGGCGGCGCGCGAGCTCGATTTAGCAAACATTGACGTTACCGTTGAATTTTGGGTTGAAATGACGTGTCGAAGTGAAACTATCACGGGGGAAGAGACTCTCCTCGACGCCTCCCGGTCGGCGGATCTCACGGACCTAAGGCGAAATCACAATTGTCGAAGTTATGTAACCTTTTTTTCTTTTTTTTTGTGTGTGTGTGTGTGGTGATGTTAGCAACTATCCGTCGCAGGTCGTGTGGCCCGGATGCTCCCTTCCTTCCTTCCTTCTTCTTCTTCTTCTTCTTCTTCTTCTTCTTGCTCTTCTTCTACGATTCTTTTTGCGCCAGCGGCGATGTTCGTTTTTGCCTTACCGCCACCTACTGGAGCTCGGCGGTACTACACCACTCTTTACCTGAAACCACACACGGTTTCTCTTGGAATAACTTTATTTCTTTTCTTAAACTGTTTTTTTACACTTTATTACACTTGGCACTTTTATTTTTAGAACATATGCTTGTTTTAAATTACTGTTATCTGTTTGTTGTTTACCATATTTGTCCGTCACTCTGATGAAAATTAATCAGAGTTAAATGTTAATGTTGCCACTCTGTTGTCTTTTTATATTTCCCTTGTTTATTGGTATATTATATGTACATATGTACGAGGAGAGTCAAATTCCATATATGTGTACACATACATGGCCAATAAAGCTGAATTGAATGTTTATTGTTTTTATTATTGTTATTGTTTTACACAGGTCTACATATGGTGAAAACTGCAAGAGCACTGATACTTAACTTTGCTGCATATGATTGTTTATTAACATTAACAATGATTGTTTATTAACATAATCAGTTTCCACACACCTGATTAATAAATCTGAGTTAAAAAAAAAGGAAATTTCAGCCATGTAATGTATATTTTATCAACTATACTTTGGAATAATTCGCTTATTGTAATAGATAAACTGGACTGTGTTTAACATTATAAACGCTGTGCTTTGCATCGATAAATATAGTATTTGTACATTTTGAACGGCTAAACAGACAACTTTATGATATCATGTTTATTTATATACATGGTAATGAAACACAAAACGTCAAACCATGGATGTATAAAGAGAACTGGACACCGCGTTGGATGAAGCAAAAACAAGTTCGACTTCCGGGTGTGGAACTCCAGATGAAAATACCCGGATCTTCCGCATTACGGGCCCAATCGGAGCATGCGCACTCGCCAGCGTCGTTCTCGGCCCCATTAACATGGACGGAGGAAGGGAAACGCCTCTAGATTTGGCATTTAGAACATTTTAACAACTTTTTAGGGGCCGATTATTTAAATGAGGGATATTTAAGTGATTGATTTCCCTCAAAATAACCCACCGCTGAGTTACAGATGTCTCTTTGTTGTGGTTCTTAGCCAACAACAACATTCCTCCTGTCAAACGCGACGCTGGGCACAAGCACCCTGAGATTTGGAAATCACGTCTTTCCTCGCGAGAGCAAAAAGCCTCGTCAGTTTTTAATTTCACGGCTCGAGGTCGCCATCTAGCGATGTGAAAAAATATATATGTAATTGGTGGATCTTCTCCTTTTTATTTCCTGATAAATTCATCACAAAGGCTACCAGACCTTTAAAACGACCTTTAAACAAGTTTAATCTTCTTCTATAAGACTTTAACAGTACATATATTTAATTTCTCAGTACTATTCAAACAATTGTATTTGGTCTGGCAGTCAATAAATGATACTCCTCATAATTTTCATCCTCCTGTGTGTTTAAAAAAAACGTCTATGAAAACCAGACAGAGCGTCTCAAGGATGTTGACATTTTGGAGCTTTAATTGACTTCACAGCCTGAATCATTGACATAACTACTATTTTAATAAAAAAATGCACACGGTTTCAAAAGTGTTTTACGTCACATCAAAAAACAAAATTTCCCTTCAATAAATAAATAACAAACATTGCTGGTCGAAAAAGAGTGCCGGGCGGTGTCCCCTCCGCTCATTATTAATGTACAAATTTCACGGACACACACGTTTAATTAGTTATTGCAGCACTTCATATTACTCATCAAGAGAAATGCATTGACGCTCGTCAGGCAGCAGAACCCTCCGTCGCGTCATCGGCGAGTCGAAGCGGCAAATCGTAATCCGGAGGAACCTCGAAGAACAGCCGGTCGTCGAAACAGAGGTCGTCGGGCGGCGGCGCGAGCTGCGGCAGCTTCAGGACGAAGCCCGTGAGGACGCCTCCCAGCGTCGACACGCCGATGGTGGAGAACACGGCCGCGACCTGGTAGAGCGCCTGCTCCCGGGCAGACCTCCCCAACCCCGGCTTCAGACCGGGGATCAACATCTGGAGCTCCCGCAGCCTCGGGTCCCCCTCCGTCGGCGCCATGTGGGCGAAGATCTCGTACAAACTGGGGCCGTAAGTCTCCTCGCTCGCCGTGAGAATGGCGCATATCCCGGCGGCGCAGGATATGAGCCCCGTCAGGCCGTGCAGGTTGTGTATCCCGCACTGGTCTTGGATCCGGCAGCGCCGGGCCAGGAAGGGGGTCAAGTACTTGTAGCCCAGCATGCACGCGGCGCAGCCCGCCATGCCCAGAACGTACGCGCCCGCCGGCGAGATCATCATGTCCACGGACGCCCCGACCGCCACGCCCCCGGCCAGCGTCACGTTCTGGACGTCGGCCATGGTGATCTTGCCGTTTCGGTTCAGCGCGGCGGAGAGGGCGAAGGCGGCGAGCGTGGAGCCGCTGAGGCCGAGGAAAGTGTGCAGGACGGCCCGGTGCTGGTCGTCTCCTTTCAGGGTCAACGCCGAGTTGAATGAGGGCCAGAACACCCAGAGGAACAAGGTGCCCATCGCCGACAGGATGTCGGACTGGTAGCTGGCGGTCGCCTTGGCGTGGCCTTCGTTCAGGCGAGGCCGGTAGAGCGCGAAGGAGACGCCCAGGCCGAAGTAGCAGGCGAACAGGTGGATGAGAATGGAGCCCCCCGCGTCGTTGATCCTCAGGTACGTCAGCACGGCCCACTCGGTGCACGCGAACACCGGCACCTCCAGCAGGGCCATGACCAGCAGCTGCAGCGGGCTGGTCCTGCCCAGCACCGCGCCGCAGGAGATCAGCACGGCGGCGCACGCGAACTCCGCGTTCACCAGGTTGATCACGCCGAGGTGGATCTTGCCGTCGCGGCTGAACCGGAGGCAGCCCTGCGCCAGGACGGCCCACTGGATGGCGAAGGTGGCCGTGAGGAAGTTGAAGACCATCCCGCCGAAGCCGTAGAGACGGAAGAAGGCCAGCAGGCACCCGAAGCCGAGGAATATCATGACCTGTATGTCGGCGAACGCGGGGTAGTCCCGGTACAGCGCGTTGTCCATGGGGTCCGTCCCGTTGGTCTGGAACCGGGCGTCCGCGTGCTCGTCGTAGGTGACGAAGGCGGCGTACAGCGCGACGACGATCACCTGCGTGACGAACACGAACGCGGGCAGCCTCACTCGGAGGCCGGTGGGCTTCGGCTTCATCCCCGGCGGCTCTGCGGGACGAATGACGGTCGTACCTGGTCCGCAGCCGGCGGCTTATCTGCTCAGATAAGACGGGTCAAAGACATCAGTCGCTCTCTCTCTCTCAGACAAACAGGAGCAATATAACTCTTTAACTCGGACTTCGGCCGGTCGTCATGAGACTTGTATCAGTTCTGATGCATCAGCGGTTTTTTTTTCTCTGTGGTCATTCCATCTCTTACAAGATTATATCCAGACATTTAAAGAAAAGTTTAAAAAAAAACATGTCTCCTCTAACAAACTTTCGTTTCGCTGACCTCTGACCTTCTCCGTCGATCGGCCCGGGGGGGACACAGTGAATGAATGCGCGGTGTTCGAACTCGTGTGACGCAATCAGCGCAATTGATAACTTTGACTGAAATGCTTTGTCAGGAAGAAGATTGAAAGGAGCCGTCTGTTGACTCTGGACGGCTCTCAACATGGCGAGGGGGAGAAAGCTCAGATTACAACACACAAAAAGAGGTTGACCTCACCTCACATCATATATATATATATATAGAACATGAAACCTAATTATCTCCCTAAAATGACGAGCAAGATGGTGCACGTTAACCCTGCTCAACATTAGCATGTTAGCATGTAGCATGAACTCTTATTTTCGCACACAAGCTTTATTACATGGACTGTAATAAAGCTGCACTTTAATTCACCTGCAAGCAGAATAAAATCACCCACACTCGACCCCGTCACTGTTGTATTCAAATGATTATAATTTATTGCATTTTGCCGACATATAAAATGGTTTCTTTTAAAAACCATTACCGTCACGTGATTGCATAAGACATGGCAGATCATTTCAAAAAGACGATACAAACTATTTTATATCTACAAAAAACCCGTGTTAACACACATCTCTAAGCCTAAAAATCACACTTTATTTAATTTACAAACATCCCATCTTCACTCTATCCTGCTGTACACACACACACACACACACACACACACACACACACACAACCCTGTAGAGCTACATCGTCTTCTCGTGAATCAAAAAATAAACACAGTGCTGCTAATGTTCTGCACACACACACATTTTAAAGACTTACAGGGGGGAACACGGAGGGCTGCATAGATATTCACCAAAAAGAGGACATGTCAATCAATACGTGTGTGTGTGTGTGTGTGTGTGTGTGTGTGTGTGTGTGTCTGTGTGTGTGTGTGTGTGTGTGACGAGAGGTTCAGTCTCTCCTAACAATAAAAATAATACTTCACAGCACTAACAGGCCAACAGGAAGCAGGAAAAAACAATCAAACTACTTTTGTACTTTTTACATGTTTGGACAGAAACCTCCATAATAAACTATTACACAGATGTTATGAACTGTGCATACTCTCGGGGGGAGGGGGGAAGGGGGGGAGGGGGGGGGACTCTGCAGGGCGGTCTGACTCAACGCATGAATCAGATTTAATAGGAACCTTCTGAGGCGCCTCTAACATTATGTATTCAACGTCACAGCTAATTATTTTACTCTTTTTTTAAATAGGGTGCATGAGCAAGTTAGTTGGGACATTTTAGGAAACATGCTAACTCGCTTTCTTGCCAGTGTTTATGCTAAGCTATGCTAAGTGTCTATCAATCTTCTGATGTCACTATCTGCCATAACCCAACGATGAAAAGCAAAAATTAGACCAGGAACAAAGACAGACATGAGTAAATAAATAAATACATAAATAATATAAATAAATAGCAGAAGAAGGGAGAAAAATATAATCCTCTTTGAGAACTGAAACGGGAAGAAAAAGCATTAAAAAAAAAAGGACACAATGCTGATTTAACACAATCAGAAAAAAAGGGAAATAAATGTGTGAAAAACATTCCGAGGATAAGTGAAGATTTGAGATTTGGTTTCGCAATAAAATGTCAGAAATGAGCAATAAACGTATCTGACGAGCACGAGAGTCGGCCGTTGCGCAACATGTGGCGTAGCGGTTAAAACAATGGTATGTGAGGTTGTGAAGTGTGTCTGTGTGTGTGCGTGCGTCCCTGAACGCCCTTCAGGAGTAGATGGTGATGACCTCACGTCCACCTCCACGCACCAGGAGGACCCGATTGAGACCCTCGGTGAGCACCTCCAGGAACTCCATGTCTGAGGGGCGATCACAGTGAAGGAGCGCACTTCCATCACGTGGCGTTAAAGGGTTAAATCAAGACGCCATTCTACCCCGAGGCTTCCAGCTGCGTGTTTTTGGTTTCTAAACTTCTCGACATCTTTATCTAAATAACCGTTCAAGGCCCAAAAAGGAGCAAAAGTCCATTTAATGCACGTGTGTGTGTGTGTGTGTGTGTGTGTGTGTGTGTGTGTGTTGCGTATTCACGGAGGTAGGATACAGTTTTCGTTGCCCACGCGGTTCTTGGGCGGTCCGGGCATGTTGAGCAGGACGAGCTTCGCCTCCTTGGACTTCTTCACGATGACCTCGTTGAGCCGCATCGCCGTGTGCATGCGCCGCACGTCCACCGGGCTCCTGGCGCCCCGGGGAGGACAGAAAGGACGGCGTCAGTGTTTCTGATGCTCACACACACACACACACACACACACACACAGGTAATCTTTGTGTCCCTCCAGAATAAGAGATTATAATACTTACAAGTGCTCCCACTCCCTGGGGCAGCATGTTAGTGGAGGAGGGGGGGGGGGGTTACAGTGAATTACCAACCGGTCATGTGCTCGTACCACAAAGTTCAAAAGTCGAGTTCAAAGTCGTGTCAACCATGAGGTCACGAGGTCACACACACACACACACACACATTAGCCAAACGACCGTGTGTGTCACGTCTGCTTCCCGGGCTCACGGTCACTCACGGCTTCATGTTGAAGAGGTCTTTGCCCGCCTCCGGGTTCGCTGGCGCCGGGGCCTTCGCCTTCTCTCTTTCCCCCGCGGGCGCATTGGGGCCGGCGGCGGCGCCGGGGCCCACGGGGCTGGTCGGCGTGGAGGCGTTCTTGCTGTGGATGAGCTGCACCTGTTTCGGGTTGGAGACAGCCGCAGACTGAGAGACGGACAACAGCGCGACACAGTGACAGAGAGAGAAGAGGCGCCCGTCAGTGTGGCTGAAACTCGGGGTCACGTGGGGGGGGTCACTGGGGGGTCACTGGTCACCGAGCGGGGCCGCGGCGGCATTACCTCGTCCTCCGGTTGTTCGGCCACGCCGGCTCCTCCGTCCACGCTGTGCCGGGAGCGCGGGGCAGGCGGGTTCTTGCGGCGAATGGACCCGCGGGACGAATCTGTGATGCTCTGGATCTACAAAATGATGAAAAGCTTCTGTAACACGAGTCGGCAAAAAGCAGTTTTTAAGAAAAATGAAGCCTCCTCGGAGTCTCCAGGTGAGTTTCGGTACGACCTCGCTCCGGTTTATACCTCTCGCTCCATCTCGTTCTTGGTCAGGTGCATCTGTTTGAGGATCTGGGATCGTTGTTCCATTATCAGCGTCTTCTCGTAGGTGTAGGCGGAGATGTCGCCGTCGTGCTTTGGTGCGAAGAAATGCATTAAAATTAAATTAAGTATTAAATTAAAAATGTTATGTTATGTCAAGTCCGGAAACGGGAGTCAGGATATGAAAGAAAGTTTGATTTCTATGCATGAAAACATGAATGAATCTGAGTATTCTTCATCATCATCATCATCATCATCATCATCTTCATCACAGCAGCTTTTACTTAAACGGAATAAAACTGCCGTCAAACTTAAATCTTTCGTGTTCCTCTTGGAGACTTTAAATATTTGTTATGTGACGTCTTTATTTTTATATTTACGATTGCTGTCATTGTTTTTAAATCGCTTTTTTTTTGTTTACTTTGTCTTCCTTCCATTTTGCTGGTTGTTTTCTTTTTAAGTATTCTTTCTTGGGAAGAAAAAAAAAACAACAACTAAATAAATAAATACCAGTTTAAGTGTACGGGACAATTAGAATATTTCTTTGCCTGTGTTTCTGACGGCAATGAAGCAGTTAAAGCCACCAGAATCCATTGGAAAAAAAAGTAAGTGGAAGTTAATGGCTGCACCACAGGAGCCGACAGATTGACTGAACTCACCAAAACTACCGAATTGAGGCAGCTCGAGGTCAAATTACAGTTCTTTCCAATGGAGTCTGGCGGCAAGAGCATAACGGGATACTTAGAGCTTCAGATCCACGGTGAAAACATTCTAAATATAGCGTATACATAAACAGATATTTATTTTTTTGGTGGGGCTAATAACTCCCGTCTGTTCCTCCGAGCCGAGCTAATAATACGCCGACTACGGACGAGCAGCTCGAAAGACCCAAACCGTCCCTTTGATCTCAACGACGTAAAGCAAAGATATATAAAGAAACAACCCTCTCCCCTTGGCTTCCTCCAGCTCGTGACCTCGGCCTCTCACCATCTCCACCACTTCCACCGCGGCGTCGATGCGCAGGTGGTAGAGGAAGGTGATGAGGTCTTTCTTCATCTGGATGCTGTTGTCGTCCATCTGAGCCACGGTGAAAATGCGCATCTTGCACTTCCTCCACACCTGAAACAGGGGGGAAAACAAAATCTTCTTCTCCTTCTTCTTCTTCGTTATTTAGCCTTTTCCTTTTCGGAGGTACTCGGTCTGGTTTCCCCACCTTGTGCTGCCGCAGCAGGAAGGGCAGCAGCATCAACATGCCTCCGTCGTGGACGATCCACCACACGTCGATGTGGCCTTCGGTGAAGCGCTCGCCGTTGGACGGGTAGCTGGAGATGTTCTTGGGGACCAACAGGGCCAGGCTGGCGACGGTGGTCTCTCGGACCACCTCTGCAGAGGGACAGGAGGGATGAAATAGGATCTCTCTCTGGTGATGTTGAATAAAAGATAAGAGCCTGAACCGGTCTGGGTCATGGAGGCAGACACTGATGTCGACATTTAAAGAGTTAAAAAATAAATAAATCGATAAATAAAGATGTGGGAAAATATTTGTTGTGACCCTTATATTTGGTTATTAAAAGAATAATGACTGAATAGGTCATTTTTACATTATAAATTATAAATAAACACCAGACACGTATTCACCTTAAACCGTTTCACAAAAGGTAAAAAGAAAAAGATCTCATAAAATAGAACTATCCTATCTATGTATGTTTTAAAGAGAATGACAGTGGAAGATTCATAGAAAATCAATAAACTTTAAAAGATATCTAAAACCGCCGCAGGGTTAAACTTAAAATGACCATAAGGAACTTTCATTTCGTGTTGATTCTGGCGCCCCCTGTGGACAAAAGCAGTAGTGTTCACGAGCGCCAGAGTCGCTTTACGAAAACCTCTCATTTTACTGCAGCAGGGGTCTGAGAGTCTGCCAAGCTAGGTCCTGGTCCTGGTTCTGGTTCTGGTTCTCTCTATTATTTTACCAGTGTGTAAGACTTACCGATGAAGTTCCTAAATTGCTGGTGGTGCTCGGGGTGTTTCCAGTTTCGGGGCCAGCTGACCAACACGGTGTTGTGCTTCAGGCCCCCCAGACCTCCCACCTGGATCAGGTGGGACGTCCCGTCCCTCAGATTGGAGGAGATGACCACTTGAGAGAAACCCTTCACCTTCTCCGTCTCCATCAACTTACGCAAAGACTACAAAAACAACGAGAGGGAATAAAAGTGACGCCGCACGTCATGTGGCGAGCGACGACCAATCACAGCGGGCAGATACCTTCTCCTATACTTCCATAAATATATCAGCCATGCGGTGAATATGTGAAGTGTATCGTTTGAAGGCGGGACTTAAGAGAAACGTCAGTCAAAACTAACATTCGCTAAGTCCCTCCTTTAAACACACACCGGCCAATCAGAGCGTAGCAAACAGGGTTTTCCGACAACCATCATGCGATGGTTTCAAGATTTTTCTTCATCTTCGGAGCTGGTTCAGTGGATTTGGAGGTTTGAACGTTGCATAATGGTGAAAATCAGGAAGGAGATAAAACATTTAAAAAAATATAATGTTTCTATGTAAAAAACCTGTGGAGCTAACATTAGCAAACTACGTTAGCGCGTCATTAACTAGCGCTAACTGAAGCTAACTTGCTGCTTTTGCTTTTCAACGATCCTAACGGTGAATAAAGATCTAGCCGGCTTTACAAGATTAGTGTTGTTCCTTAATTTAATTTCTCGATCTCCAGGTGAAGGTGCAGTTAGTGACAGTGTGGGCTCCATGGCGACGTGGTTCTAACAGTAGCAGCGAGGGGGCGGGGCTTAGTGAAGGGTAAACAGCAGTAAAGTCCCAACGCGTGAAAGAATACAAAAAGTGTCACTCTTGTGTCGAGCGATGAGTGACGTTAATCCACCGGGTTTCTACCAACATGCGTTAAGAGATGAGAGGGTGAACCTGATCGGCCCTCTGGGCCTCCGCGTAGTTGTCCAGGAAGGTCCCTTGAACCGAGGTGCCGACGATGGTCAGACCCTTCCCTGCTTTCAGCTGATTGGCCAGCGACAGCAGACGAGGCTGCTCCACGTTCTGCTCGGCGTCCACGCTCGCCAGAACCAGGATCTGAGGCCTTGACGAGGGAAAGACTCGGTCTCAGAAATGGTGTTTTAAAAAAACAAGCTATTTTATTTATTTGTTGGGGGGGGTGGGGGTTGGACCGACCTCCAGTTCTTGGTGTGCGGCGGTCCTTCCTCCAGCCTCATGAGAGCGAAGCGAGCGGCGCTCAGGGAGATGCCGCGTATGCCGTCGCCCCACTCCTTCTCCGCTCTGCCGACACGAAAAAAACACAAACCATGAAACACAACAGGAAGGAAAACAAAGATGGGGGGGCGAGGACTCGGGTCACTCACCCGCAGAACTCGATGTACTTGTAGATGCAGGTGGCGATGCCCATGGCGACGATGGCGTAATACCAGGAGCAGATGAACATGAGCGACAGGCACAGGCTCATGCCCAGGAAAGACAAAGCCCTGCAGGAGACAGGGGTGCTCCGGTGAACATCGTCATCTCGCAGGTGCTGTCGACTTTTAAGATTCTCCTGCTAGAAATTTGCGTTGAATTGAAAATGTAAATAAATCCCCCGACCGCGCCGACTCACCAGTGGTAGAACTTGAAGCGCGGCCTCCAGTTCGGCGTCCTCAGCAAAGTCTGCAGGGCGCAGGCGAGATTCACAAACATGTAGCACATCAGGAAGAACCTAAAGAGAGAAACATGTACAGGAAGGACAGTGAACACACAGTGTGTGTGTGTGTGTGGGCGTGTGTCGATATGTGTGTGTGTGTGCACGTGCATGGAGAGGATGGGTGCGACTGCATCCAGGGAGGCGATGATGATGCCGATCTCGCAGATGCAGGCCGTGAGCAGGAGGGCCCAGGTGGGCTCCCCGTTGGCCTTGCCGTGGCCAAACACCTGGCAGGAAAAAGGATTCAATTAAGTCTTTTGAGTTTTTATTGCAAATAAAAATGCGTGTGCGTGGGATTTTATATTAATCGGGTTGGTTTTTCTGCAGCCGGAAGCTATCCGGAGAACACACACACACACACATGTGAGGAGAATCTATCAATCAGACTTTATAGCACTTTTAATATAAATAAAAAGAGCTTTACAGCGTACACCTCCCCGATCCACACACGAATCAATAGATTACTGTTTAAATAATGAGTAAATATTAAATAACAACAGCGTGTAAAACCCCCTGAAAAAAAAAGGAACTGAGTAAACACAAAAATATCGACGAGGAAAATTCCAGTGGAAGGATCTGAAATAAATAAAGCTAAAAAAGCTGAATTAAAAAGGTGTAGTTAAATAAAATTAATAATAATTAATAATAATTACATAAATAAAGCTCAAGACCAAAAAGCCAGACTAAAAAAGATATCATACCACAAATAATTAGAAAGATAAATAAATTAAGTTGAATTAAAAGCCGGATTAAAAAGGTAACATGCAATAAATAATTAGAAAGATAAATAAATTAAGTTGAATTAAACGTCAGATTAAAAAGGTAACATGCAATAAATTATTAGAAAGGTAAATAAAGTTAAATTCAAAGCCAGGATTAAAAAGGTAACATGCAATAAATAATTAGAAAGATAAAGAAAGTTAAATTAAAAGCCAGATTATAAAGGTAACATGCAATAAATTATTAGAAAGATAAATAAATTAAGTTGAATTAAACGTCAGATTAAAAAGGTAACGTGCAATAAATAATTAAAAAGATAAATAAATGAAATTAAAAGCCAGATTAAAAAGTTAACATGCAATAAATTATTAGAAAGGTAAATAAAGTTAAATTAAAAGCCAGGATTAAAAAGGTAACATGCAATAAATAATTAGAAAGATAAAGAAAGTTAAATTAAAAGCCAGATTAAAAAGTTAACATGCAATAAATAATTAGAAAGATAAATAAATTCAGTTGAATTAAACGTCAGATTAAAAAGGTAACGTGCAATAAATAATTAGAAAGATAAATAAATGAAATTAAAAGCCAGATTAAAAAGTTAACATGCAATAAATTATTAGAAAGGTAAATAAAGTTAAATTAAAAGCCAGGATTAAAAAGGTAACATGCAATTAGAAAGATAAATAAATAAAAACCTAATTTAAAGCCAGACTAAAAAAAAAAGGTATCCTTGCATTTGCCTGTTAAACACTCTCTCCGCCGCTCGCTGCGGTTCTGCTATAATAAAAAAAGATGCACTCCGGTGCCTCACTCTGAGAAAAGGGATGATGCCGTCTCTGGAGATGGCCTGCAGGAGCCGCGGAGCGCCGGTCAGACTCTGGAGTCCGGCGCCGCAGGTGGAGAAGAAGGAGCCGAACACGATGACCCACGGAGACGGCCACGCCAGGGTCCCGATCACCAGGTTGCCGCTGACGCCTTCGCCAAACCTGCGGACAGAGAAAACACACCTATTGTTATCTTATTGTTTCAACTCATTGTCGCAGCTCTGAGGCCTATTATGGGCGTTATTTGGGGACTTAATTGATGTTTATTGTATGTCTTATTGCTCTTATATGTGAACGTGAGAGCCACGAAAAGACACCATTAAATAAAGAGTGTTATTGTTATTATTTTACTTGATGATATTGGAGTCGTCACCAGTTGATGATCCGATTGGAAGACATTTACCGAACTGACTTTAAAAATAATACAAAATAAAAATAAATAGTAATAAATAAATAATACATAATAAATAAATAATAAATACAAATAATTTATTATTAATAATAATAATAATACCATAATAATAATAATATATTTGATCATGCACAATGTAATATTTTTTGGGCTTATTGCCTAAACTAAGGCATTGCTGCCCATTTAGACACCAGAAGATCCTTAACCAGAGGAGGAGGAAGCCAAGGTTTATTCAGAGAGAACATCTCACCATCATATTACAGACTAACCGTTATCTCGTGTGCACTTTGCGCTCTGAGCATTACAAAAGTGACAATATAGTAAGAGATTACAGTGTTGCACAATCACACAATAAGACTCACTTGTCCCTGAGGACGACTCCTTCTATACAGGCGCCGAACAGCACAACGGTGGACATGTCTGAAGGAAAAGCTGTCAAGAAAAAGTATCGTTTTGATCCGAGATCACATTTCCAAAAAAAAGGTGATATAAAAAGGTGAGATAGCCCGTCGCTCTCGGCCCGGCGAAGGATACACACAATGGACGTGGTGGTGATGGCGGCAATCGTGCCGATGGGGATCGACTTCTGGGCGTCCCGCAGGTCTCCGGAGCGGTTGGAACCCGCCATGATGCCTGTGGGCGGAGCCAGATGAAACCATCAGGAGCTTTGTGCTATAATAATAATAGTGTAGCCCCATATGTAGTCTCATAGGTAGCCCCATATGTAGCCCCATATGTAGCCTCATATGTAGCCCATAGGTAGCCCCATATGTAGCCCCAATAGGTAGCCCCATATGTAGCCCATAGGTAGCCCATAGGTAGACCCATAGGTAGCCTCATATGTAGTCCCATAGGTAGCCCCATATGTAGCCCCATAGGTAGCCCATAGGTAGCCCCATATGTAGCCTCATAGGTAGCCCCATAGGTAGCCCCATAGGTAGCCCCATATGGAGCCCGATATGTAGCCCCATAGGTAGCCCATAGGTAGCCCCATATGTAGCCCCATAGGTAGCCCGATATGTAGCCCATAGGTAGCCCCATATGTAGCCCCATATGGAGCCCCATATGTAGCCCATAGGTAGCCCCATAGGTAGCCCCATATGTAGCCCATAGGTAGCCCCATAGGTAGCCTCATAGGTAGCCCCATATGTAGCCCCATAGGTAGCCCCATATGCAGCCCCATAGGTAGCCCCATAGGTAGCCCCATATGTAGCCCCATAGGTAGCCCATAGGTAGCCTCATAGGTCATTTTAATTAAAGTCACAATCTATCGCCAAAGACAAGGTAACTCAATGGCGATTGTTGACGGTCATGAAGATACTGCAAATATTTACACACGTGTAGTAGTACAAACTGGATTATGGGCTCCAGACTAATAAACTTCATAGAAATTTTCAATTATTTGCCGCTTTGCTATAAAAAACAATCTGAGACTAGAGCAGCTTTAAAGCTTCCCCGAGGAGGTCCTCTCCGCCCCGTAAGACGTCTCTTCTCTTTGACCTGTGACAGACGGGAAGTAGATCCCGACCAGCAGGGTGAAGAAGCTGGTGATGTCCGACAGGACGTAGCGGTTGGAGTTGGTTGGCGGAGCGTCGGCGTTCACCTCCGACGCGACCCCGCGCTTCTCCAGGAACATCCCTTTCTCCAGGTAGTTCCCAAACAGGTTCTCTAAAAAGACACAGGGTAGGATTGATCCTCGTGCAGGTGATTGATAGAGGGGTAGGGGGAGGGGCGTGTTATCGATCAGGTGTAGTCTCTCACCTGCCAGGATGCCGCTCGTGACCCCTGGGATGCCCTGTATCTCCGTGACATCGTTGTCGGCGAAGTATTCGTCGCAGGTGGCGTTGAGGGTGTCGGAATCGCAGAAGGTCCTCCACAGCTTGGTGGTGACGGTCTCGTTGTCCACTTCGACGACCTTGGCGCAGACGTCGTAGCCCTTGGAGAGGAGCGTTCGATTCCCCAGGAGGCAGACGCTGCGAAAGGAACGTCAGCGCGTCACGGGTCGCGTCACACTTTGAGAGGTCGAGCGAGCGACGGGGTGGGGGTGGGGGGGGCGTCACTTACGGGAAGACGGGGGGGTCGATGGCGGTCTTGATGACTCCGGCGTAAACAGCCACGATGGAGAGGATGACGCAGGCCAGGAAGGCCAGCGCCAGCTTGTTGACGTATTTGACTCCGACAAACACCACCAGCGACATGAAGCTCAGCACGATGGTGCCGTACACCCGCATGTTGTTGAGGAGGGCCAGCTCGGCCTCCGGCCCCTCCAGGCCCTCGATCTTAAAGATGGCCATCTGGGGGACGATATAAATCTGACGGAGAGAGAGGGAGGTAAAGCGTAAAGCGAGGTGTGCCGGGGGAAATAGACGACGGACAAAAAAAAAACCCCGTGGACAATATTTAAGGCCCGTGAAGACGACGTGCTGCTCACCAGCAGAATTTCAATGCAGCCCAGAATGTACATGGCACCCGCGAAGGTGGTGCCCAGGTAGAAGCAGATCCCGACGGCTCCGCCAAACTCGGGCCCCAGAGAGCGAGAGATCATGTAATATGAGCCTCCAGCTGTGAGTCACACACACACACACACACACACACACACACACAGAAGAGTCGGTGCGCTGTTCTGTCACACACACACACACACCTCCCCACCAAGAGGTCCACTCACCTGGCACCACTCCATTTGTTGCAATGGCACTCATGGAGATGGCCGTGAGCATCGTCTGGAGAGAGCAGCACACGACAATAGGTCAATAGGTCAATAGGTCATTCGGTATAATGAAAGCACAAGTCAACTGGGACCAAAACCAAAACGTCATCTTCCGAGGAACATTGCGCAACATTTAGGGACCTCTATCGGCAGAAATGGAATTAAAAATCTTAAATAAGTATGTTTTCTTTAATCTAGAATCGCCTGAAAATAAGAATATTTGTTGTTTTTCGTCACGATGGAATGATTTGTTTATATCGACACACAGTTGTTTTTGATAACCGTGGGAGTTTCAACCGGCTGCAATATGCAACCTCGCCACTAGAGGCCACCAGATCCTCCACATGGCATGTTTTGAGGTCATCTCCTCGCTGTATTTGTAACCCGTTAACCCCACATGACGTCGGTGGGTGACGGAGCAGCAGAGTGACCAACAGCGGTGGTGGTGTTAGTGGGTTTATTGGCAGAGCGCCTAAAGCCAGGATTTATTATGATCACCTTCAGCATCGGCGCAAATGCAAAATTAGAATTATGCAGCATGTTATATATTAAAACAGCCTAGAGATGAATGAGAATGCTCTTTTTTTTTAATCACACAGTGTTTTTTCAGAATAAAAGAAATGCAGAATAAATTAAAAAAACATTTTAAAAACAGAAACTCATGTAAGCACACTTTAAATACGTAATGACATTAAAGTTCAAATACAGATGGTTTTGGTGGGCTAATTTAAGGGGATTGGCTGAGCTTTGATATAATCATTGATGGCCTTGGAGGCAATTAATACAATTTAAAAATCACATATTTCTATTGCAAACACACACACACACACACACACTCGGACAGTCAAGTGGAAACACACTCTTTTTCATTTCTATTTATTTCTTTACTTATTCATCCTCACATTTCTTCCCCTTTCTCCAGATAGTCCATGTGTTGGTTTTCTTTTGATATTTCTGCCTTCAAATACTTTTCTGCCCAAACTGACTCCATACAGCTGCTTCCCGACACGATTATTCAACACACATCTTCCTCTACAGTTAATCTCCTTAGTAGTAAATATGTGTTTACCTTCCTGTCTGTCATCTCTGTATCTTTGTTGTTTTAATATAAAAAAATTTAAAAAAAATACAAATTTAAACTGTATCTCATTGTCGTATATTTGCTACTTCAAATAAAAAAATTAAATAATTAAAAGAAATTAAATAAAAAAATGTATATCTTTCCCGTATCGTTGTTTTTGCAATAATAATAATAATAATAATAATTAGAAAATCATTCCTATTTACAAAAACTTCCCATCTGTATCTCAAATAAACACAATTAAAATAGTAAAAATATAAAACTACGCCATCTGTATTTCATCCGTGCATGTTACAATAATAATAATAATGATAATTAGAAAAACCTTCCTATCTGTGTGTCATTATTTTATCTTGGTTTTCGAAAATAACATTGTTTTTATATAGTAAAAATAATAAAACCATGCCATCTGTATGTCATTCCTTTATCTTGGTTGTTGCAAAATAAAAACAAATAAATTATTTAATTTAAGAATAATATTAAAACACCTCACATCTGTATCTCAACACTGTACCTCTGTGGTTGCAAATAAAATAAAAAATAGAAATAAAACATAGAAAATGTGTATTTGTGCCGAGCAACCGATTAAAAAATATAAACTAAACTAAACACGCACATTTTAATGTAACATTTGTTTTTTCCGAGTGGCCACACAGCGCGTTAGTCACAAAGAGAGGTCGCGGCGTGCTTCGCTCACCGTGGAGCAACACATGAAGACGATTATGAAGGAGCCCAGGACGCCTCCGATCCCCACCATCCAAGTCATCCGCAGGAAGAGGATCACCCCAAAAATGTTCTGGATGCACGGCAAGTACACGCCCATCAGGGTGCCCAGCTGTGGAGCCTGAGAAGCACAAACATGGAGAGTGATTCATCAAAGCTTCCTCTCATCTTACATGGATTAAAAAGAAATCCCTGTGGCACTGAAATGTATTCTATTCTACACATTATGACGTGTCCTTTTGAATTAATGAAGCGAGGTCCAACTTTTTCATGGGAAAAGAAAGAGAGCTTTATTCTTTTTAAACACAGAGGCAAGCCCGTTGTTAGATCGAAATTGGTCTATTTCCTCTGATGTTAACAAAATAATGGATCACATTTCTCAAGTCTTGGCTCGTCCTTTTAAAGTCGGAGGGGCTTGAAAGTCTTCTTTGAAATTCAGTTTGCCGCTTTGTGGAGGAGATGTGTGTGTGTGTGTGTGTGTGTGTGTGTGGGTGTGTGTGTGTGTGTGTGTGTTGAGAAGGAGCCGAAAGATGAAAGGGCAGATCAAAGTCGTTGCGACCTCTTTCTCTGTGTTTCCCTGCAGACTTTCTAGAATTAGTTTAAAAGGTTTGCCAATGCACTGCTGCCTAGCATTGTGATACATTTAACCTGTTTATAAATGATGTGTATACTATATACACACTATAATGTAGTTGTATGCGCATTCTCTCTCCCGACCACCAGGGGGCGACTCCTCTGGTTGTATAGAAGTCTTTGATTCATGTGTTAAAGCTGAATTATCTCTCCTGACCACCAGGGGGCGACTCCTCTGGTTGTATAGAAGTATATGCTTCATGTGTTAAAGCTGCATTCTCTCTCCTGACCACCAGGGGGCGACTCCTCTGGTTGTATAGAAGTCTATGCTTCATGTGTTAAAGCTGCATTCTCTCTCCTGACCACCAGGGGGCGACTCCTCTGGTTGTATAGAAGTCTATATATAGTACTCTACCTTCACGGGTTTCTTAGACGGCCGTGGACCCTCCTCGTTGTTCTCGGCCTCTTCGTGCTCTTTGCTGCCCGTCGGCAGGTTGGAGTAGTTGGCCAGACTGCTGAGCAAAGAGGAGACCATTGGACTGGTATCCATCTCCTCCTGCAGCGCGCACACACACGCACACACACATACACACACACACACACACGCACACACACACGCTGTTATGTAAGAACTGAGCCATATGGAAACTCCAGGTTTCCCCCACCGGGCCGTGAAATCCATCCCCACCTCAAACAGAGCCATGGTCTTGCCGTCATACTGCTGGCTCTGATCCAGGTCCCTGCTGTTGATGAAAGGACTGCTCTCTTTGGGGTTCCCGTCGCCTGAAAACACACAAAGACACACAAGTCTTCTTCACGCACATTATTGTAATTGTGTGTCGACGGGCAAAAAAAAAAATGGAGATTGTCGATTGTTTAATGAGTCAAATGTTCCGTCGTCTTTGGTAAGGAGGTCTGACATCTGAGACGTGAAGAATATGACATGTTGCTCACACTATGGGATAGGGGCAAGATATTTTTTCTTGCTCTCCCAATTGTTGCTTGTATGGAATACGAATATCGATGGTAAATGCAAAAAAAAAATAAAAAATGGCCGCCACTCTGACCCTCCTGCTAGGTGGATTTGAATGGGTAATGGCCTTTTCTAAACAGGAAGTCAGCATGCACATATGGTCAAATTAACTGTTTTCCCAGCATAAACACATATATACTTGATAGACAGAAATTTTTAAAATAAATAAAAAATATGAATAATAATAATAATTCAATTAACAATAAAACAATTACATAAATACAAATAATGTATTCATAATAATTCTGGGGAACTAAACGCCATTTGACTGATTGTAACATTAAATAGATGTGTCGATAAGAGCAGCTTTAACTCTTTATCTGAATTTAGTGAGTATTTATGACGTCTAACGTCTACGTTTCGAGCCGTGATGATTTACAAACCAGCTTAATGACTATAAAACCACAGGCAGCCATATCAGCTGTAATGTGGCCCTTCTTTTATAGGATTAAGGCTGCGCTGTGGGCACTTCCTCTGCAATTCTTCCTCACCGCTTCTCAATATGGGACATCTCCTTCCTGTCCAACACTGAAACAAATCCATGTTTCACATGAGCAAAGTAAATTATCGAATGCATTTTTAAAAAAAAGGCCTCACGAGTTGTGAAAAGAGCCGGATGAAGGGGGGACGTCCTGCAGCTGGTGAAAGCTCAAACAATCAAGTGGTCTCTTTCACGTCCCCGAGCTGCAGCAGCGTTATTACATTAATCTTTAAAGCAAAGGCACGTCAGCCTTCGAGCGACGGGCCGCTCCCCTGAAGACGGCGCTGCCCGTCAAATTGGATTGGACTGCATGTGGATTTTGATGTCGTTTGCAGGAAGGATTAGAGTTTAAAAATCAGCTTCCTGTCGATACCTGAACACAAACGCATTCAAAAGGTCCCGAACACCTCAAACACCTCTTTATGAGCGACGTAAAAAGGACTTTTAACGACCGACGCAAGCTCTTCATTTGAGCTTGTTTGCATTTTGTCTTAATTCTAGGTTCAGAAGCAAATAATCTCAGAGCGTCAGTGCAATAATGTAGATCCGACGAGTCAAACTGCATTTTGGGACATGCAGGCTCACATTAGGACTTTTATTTTTATTCTTAGCCACCTGAGAATTCTGTAATCCTTGTTTTTAAAATCTGCATTTAAAGCTCATTTCAGCTCTTGGCTTAGAGTGAAATCAGCTTTTAAAACAAAAAGCTGGGGGGGGGGGGGGGCATGTGATAAGGTGAGGGCCCTGGAACTGTCAATCAAAAAAGTATATGCAATAAAAGAGGGAGGTTATAAAGTGTCATTAATAAAAATTATATAACCTTTTAAAATACCAACCAACCAATCAATCAATCAACCAACCAACCAAACAACCAACCAATCAAACAGCCAAACAACCGAACAACCAAACAACCAACCAACCAACCAATCAATCAACCAACCAACCAATCAATCAACCAACCAAACAACCAAACAACCAAACAACCAACCAACCAATCAACCAAACAACCAACCAACCAAACAAACAAACAAACAACCAAACAACCAACCAACCAACCAACCAAACAAACAAACAAACAACCAAACAAACAAACAACCAAACAACCAATAAACCAACCAACCAAACAACCGAACAACCGAACAACCAAACAACCAACCAACCAATCAATCAATCAACCAAACAACCAACCAAACAAACAAACAAACAACCAAACAACTAACCAAACAACCAACCAACCAATCAACCAACCAACCAACCAAACAACCAAACAACCAACCAAACAAACAACCAAACAACCAAACAACCAACCAAACAAACAAACAACCTAACAACCAACCACCCAACTAAACAACCAACCAATCAACCAACCAACCAACCAAACAACCAACCAACCAACCAACCAACCAACCAACCAAACAACCAACCAACCAACCAACCACAACCAATCAACCACAAACAAACAAACGCAACAAACAAACAAACAACAAAAGTCGAAGTGTCCTTGAGCAAGACACTTAACCCTGAATTGTTCCCTGTAGCTGTTGTCTACGGTTTATGAATGCAACATGATTGTAAGTCGCTTTGGATAAAAGTGTCAGCTAAATGACATGTAATGTAATGAAACCAACAAACCAACCAGAGGTCTCGCTGATATTGATCTCCTGATCCATTACCGTGACAGACGAGGCTACGTAGTCATAGTATTTGTCATTTGTGCTGCATTCAGCCCATGTCTCCCAGAGAGGGCTCAGCTGCGTGAAACCTCACAAAATATAAAACCACGTCTGACTTTACGGCCCTTCTGATGTCAATTATAACTCTGAGTCTGCTTCTTATTCCTCGGAGCACAAAGGGGTGGACTCAGCAGAAACTGGGCCTCTGACATGCACTGGGAAGGCCTCCAACTTTGTGGAGCATTTTGCAGCTAGATGAATTGTCTGGATTTCGTTCCAAAGGAAGAAACCCTTAACCCCAATATCATGGGTTTTAACGACTACAAGCAACGATGATTACGGGTACAATAAAACAGATATATTTCCCTTGACTGTTGAGTTTTTTTTTTTTTTTTATCAAATCAGAAAACAACAACAACACTTGTTAATTAGAGTTATCGTCCATGCTGCCCTCAAGTTTAATTGCCCCATTTACAAGCAGTCATTCATGCAAACTAAATATGTTTTCTTTGACTCCTGATAACTCGTTCTGAAGCCGACGGTTTAAAACTCTTTTCAGGCATAAAAAAAGAGTTTTAAATCAGGACGAAAAAAAACGACGTCTTAAATATCTCTATGAATATTTTAGCGTAACTTTTAAGATTTGACACCTGGTTTATAAAGCTCTTAATTAATGGCACCGCGAATTGGATCCGATTTACTCTGAAATAATATTTACTTTACAGCATGAAAGAGTTGCTGCAACTAGAAGTGCTTTGCCCGAGGACTCCTGCCTCAGTTTGAGCTCATTAGTGGCTGCAAGGTGTCCGCCTGTCTGTCTGCCTGTCTGTCTGTCTGCCTGTCTGTCTGATTACGCCCAGACAATCGTTTCCCTTTGATTAGATAACTCAAGAGTTAAAAGATAAAAGAGTGTCCAAGGTGACCTACATACATAAATTCCTGCAACTGCAGATAACCTTTTTTATTGCACTTCAGACAGATCCGCGTTAAGTCGTAAAAGCTTCCCGAGAATATCCAGAAAACATTGTGTAATAAATCGACCTCGCGGGAGCTTCCTTCAGGCTCCCAGACTCCCCCAAACTTAAAGGCGATGCAACATGTGGACGCAGGAATGAGGTCGAGCAGGTGAAGAGGGGAGAGGGAATTCGTCTTTGGGCGTGCAGGTCAGATCAGGACGAGTCGCCCCCCCCCGATAACCTTTTTCTGAATGCAATGCAGTAAAAAATGTTTCTAAAGCTCCTCTAAAAACACCAAAACATTGCTTCAATCTTCTGCCCGAATCTTAGTGTTTGAAAGCGAGTTTATTGGCTTAAATGTAACGAGGTCGTAAATGTAATGAGGTCGCGAATGAAATGACACAGTTTAGATCGTAATCTAAACTAAGATAAGACTTTAATGGCTCAATCGCCGCTCAGGTGTTTCATAGTAGGGCTCCGAGATGAGTATTCTCCTCTTTTAATTCTTTCCCCATCTTTCTGGCTTTACCGTCGAACGTGTTAAATACGTAGTCTTTCTGTCTTCACAGGAAGTGAGTAACGACTCCCACGAGTGACGTGGCAAGATGTCAACGTTTAGTTAGTCTTCGTTATACTTCGGGGGGAGCGAACAGCGACCTCCTGGACTAAAGACCAAGGACTCACATGACTTGGGACTGACGACCGGTGACTTTCACACATCCACCGCCCCCTGGGGGCCGCTCAGGGGGGCTTCATGCTGCGTTCAAGTGCTTTTACAGTCCAATAAAGGAGGTTTTTGTGGGTCGCTAAAGGGGGGGGGGGGCTGTCGAGGGGCAACGACAAAACAGTTGGTGTTTGCCTCGTTGGGATCGTAAACATTTAAATGCTGTGTTTGCTACGGACGGATAATCTCTCTCCCACAAACATCCAGACAAATATGACTTGTTCATAAGACGTGAGATCGGCTCAGAAAGATCGACGTCACTGCGTTAATCACAAGATCTGAAAAAATGTCTGTAAACGGTCGTGTGACTCGGCGGGTTGACATGCGGATGAAAGGCGGTGTAGATTTTGTACCCTTGATGTGACACGGCTATTACAAAATGGACAGTTTATACCGGCTTTTAAAAGCTTAACGGGACACAGGCTCAAGGGGATTATCCAGCAGCTGCCGGAGGCCACGGAGGAAGGCAGAAATTAACTTCTGCATGTGAGGGAACGGGCCAACGTCACGATGACATCAACGCGTTTCCTCCGTTCATTTTTTTCACCTCGCCTGCCGCAACGGGGCAGAATTAAAAAAGCTAATTCCGTGAAGTAATTTGTTTAATTTAAATCTATCTGCCGATTGTTTCTCTCTCTCTCTCTCTCTCTCTCTCTTGGGCGGATTGTAGTTAGCACTGAAATGTGATGCCGTCTGCCCAAAAGTGGATCAACTTGTAAAACTTGCCATTAAAAAAAACAGGAATGAGGAGAGAGTATTGAGTTTTAAAAAGGATTTGGCTTCATGCAGCAGTGAGATGCATGAAGCTAAGTTTGTCTGTTCTGGGCTCCCGTAGAAGAAAAAAAATGGTGGTGCAACCAAAGATGACTCATTACAGCCTCCTCCAATGGTTTGAAAGGGCATTGACTTCCTGTCTACTATGTGGGCGTGGCCATGGCGTGGTTGCATCTCCTCCCCCCCTCACTCCCATCTCATTTCGGAAGTGGTGTGAACGTCCCGTGGATGGATGAAAGCGGAATGGGTTATAATTGCACAATGCATTTACATTTAATTTTAGCTAACGGTGGATATTTACGCGCATTTAGCATTACGAAATATTTTTGGCAAGGGTGTTCACGTGAGTTGGCAGATCACGCGAGAGACAGGAAGTCCTCAAACAAAGTTAATTTTCTTTGGATTTTACTTATATATAAAAATATAATGTGGCTTAAAAACTAATGATGTTCCCATGTTTTGGGCTAATTAGCTAATGCATTTACTTTGTTGTGGTTTACTTCATAAAATAACCCAATTCAAATGATAAGGAAATAAAAGATTGTATTTTAATGAAATAAAACTAATCTTGTATAAGCAGCTCAGGTCATAATTCATCTCTAATATCCATTTACGTTACGGTGAACACATCTCCTTCAAAAACAAATGTATTTATTAAAGTTTCTCACCAAAACTATAAAAGAAATTCAGGATGACATTCAAACGCATCATGATAACGTTTAAAATGTACCTTCGCCTCCAACTGAACGGAGCCTGAACGCATCACGATGTAACAGAATGGGACCTTTGTTCACACTTCTTCAGCTGCCATTTAATGTCCTGCAGCAGAAAATACTTTTTTTTTCTTTGCGCTCCATTGTTTTCCAGACACGTTTGAGTAATAATCCGACTCAGCCTTCATATTAAAAGAACTTCCTCATGTGGCACACGTACAGTCTTGATGTATGCATGAGGATGGAGAAGGTGCTAATTTTACCACCAGCAACACTTCTCCAGTCCCCCAGACACATGAACTAAGAATGTAAACTTCTACAGCATCCATCAAAGCTCTAAAAAATTAAAACCAGCCTCCAGCATTTCCAGATGTGAAGCTTTTTTTGGGGGTCTTTCAACATAACGATGCTGCTGCCTCTCGAATCCTCTTTTTTTTTACTCTTCGGTCTCTCCGACGCGTTCGCCGGAGAGAATTCGCACTAATGAGACCAACGTGTTTGTGAGGTTTTGGATGTGGTGAGAAGATGCAACACCCCCACCCACACACAGTATACATTTAGTGTGTGTGTATATATATAAACAACCAATGTTCTCAGTCAGACCCCACTTCAACACTTGACAAATAAAAAACACGTTGCTTACTTTTTGACCTCTGGGGTCCAGCTGCCATTATATACAGTGAAGCCAATGCCCAAGTGTCTTAAAACCTGCATTCTCTCTACTGACCACCAGGGGGCGACTCCTCTGGTTGTATAGAAGTCTATGCTTCATGTATTAAAGCTGCATTCTCTCTCCTGACCACCAGGGGGCGACTCCTCTGGTTGTATAGAAGTCTATGCTTCATGTGTTAAAGCTGCATTCTCTCTCCTGACCACCAGGTGGCGACTCCTCTGGTTGTATAGAAGTCTATGCTTCATGTATTAAAGCTGCATTGTTTCTCCTGACTACCAGGGGGCGACTCCTCTGGTTGTATAGAAGTCTATATAAATGACTCTACTTCTCTTGATTTATTACCTCAGTAAACATAAGTTTATGGTCTCAACCTCTAGTTTCAAGTCTTCTTCAATACAGCATGAAGATCATTTAGTAAATTATGGTCCATTTACAGACCATAAAGCAGGCTATGCTTTAAGGCGGGGCTTACTGTGATTGACAGGTCACTACCCAACCAGAGCCGGATATACTTTACGTCATTCATCCAGCCTCCAAATATGGCCACTTCCATTCACTGACAGTCTGTGCTTATATAGTTGTGTCAGGGCCACTCACAGTAGCAGTAAAATAGGCCTAAAGTCACCAGGGCCGGACTTCGCAGTTCGGCATCGTACAGCTGCACGGGGGCGAAGATTGCTAGTTCGATATGTCCGAATGTGGCTGGAGCAAGACACTGAACCTCCGAGTTCGTTCCAAAATGCACCGCCACCATTGGTGCATTGGTGAATGGGTGAATGAGAAGCACATTTTAAAGCGCTTTGTACCGTAAAGTAGAAAGACGCTCTATAAATGTAGCCTCTGTTTGTTTTTCCTGATTCAGGTCTTGAAGCCCTTGAAAGTCTTGAAGCAAGCAGGATTAGAGAAGCATGCACCTGTAGAAAGTTAGAAGACACAAGAGCGTACAATTGATTTTATAGAAAACCATAAAGCACGAATGGTACTAGGGTGGCAGATTTAGCGCCAATGGAACAACCTCCAAAGCAAATTTTCCCAAAAGAAGTTCGCCCCCGGCGAAGGTTATTTGTACCGAGTGACTCCTCCGAGTGCTGTTGGACGAAGACAAACCCCAGACCGGCCGGCTGCTGAGCGTTCTCCACATGTTCCCCAAACGAGGGAGAACGTCTGATGATTCATCCACAGCGTACGAAGGTTAATTTGTATAAAAGACGAGATTTTCACAATACTCAGATGGAGGTGATGGTGAAGAGCTACTTTGGGAATGTGAGAGACGGATGATGATGATGATGATAAAGTAAACTAAAGGGAGGGGGGGGGTAAAGAAAGACAGACTGCAGAATAACCAGAACGGCATGACGGCTGCAGGTCAAGAAGGCAGCAACACGCTTTTTAAAACAAGTTTTCACAGAGAAAAAACAGGAGATTCTCAGATTTGTCTTGAAATGTTTCCCCCTCGTGCGTTCCAATAAATGCTGCAGGTCACACATGTTGAATACATGTTTACCTCTCTTTCTTTACTACGACACATTTCTACGGATATCCATCAGCCGCCATTGGACGTCTGCGTTCGATGATGCTAAAAACGTTAAAAAAATAATGGCAATATTCTTTATTTTTGGGTTATTGTCGACGAATTCAATGAAAAGACCAAATTCAACCTTTGTTTTTTCATTTTAGATTTCCACATCCGGTCTGTGGCGCTTCAGACTTCAAGTCGACTAAAACGGGTCACGGCTACTTTGATCTCTCCGTAATTCGTAATTTCAAGCAAATGTTACTCAAACAGGAGTGATTTGTTTATTTTGCTTGTGGAATATATATATATATATATTTCCAGCAGCTGGTTGGTATATGTGGGATCGGGGGAAACCAACTGTTTACTGTTATGGAGATGTCTTTTTTTTTTTAAAACAGTTTTTGTACCAACAATGGAGCTCCGGGACTCGGATAAATAAAGCCAGTAAACCGCTGACGGCGATCTGCGGGAGGGAAAGTGCTGAGAGAAGAAAGGACTAGACCGCACTGTTTATTTAAAAATAATCTCCCATCTGAGACGAGTGGGTGGTAGACATGTTGTGGCTCAGTGGGAGGATCAAGGAAGGGGGGGGGGGAGTCCGGTTTTAGTAAAGCCATCAACGCCTCAGTGAGTCATGCCGCTGCTGCAGAAAGGTATGGGGTCAGATCAGTCTCAATAATTGCAAATGCACACAGAGAGATTTACAAATGTGCACGGAACAATTTACAAATAAATTAGACTCACAAATGCACGCAGAACGACGTGTCTGTGTTTATTTATTTGTCAATCGCACTGCATTTGTTTGTGGATTGCTTCACGTGTGTGTGTGGATGTTTCTCTCGCTTCTTTAAACTCCTTCTTCTTTAACCCCCCGTAGCGTTGTTTTTAGGCAGTGGCTAAAAACAACACCGAGCACCTCTTGACCCTTTCAGGCGTCAGTTCTGGATGTGTTTGGATGGCGGTGTTACGCTTTCATTCCTAGTTTTCTCTTCAAAATAAACTTTCCCTCTTTTAAGGTTTTAAAGGTCAGGTTTAGAAAACAAAATCAGTTAATAAGGTTTAGGAAAAGAGAGTTTCAGTTGCTCTGAGCGTGTAATCGGAGAGTGTGAGTTGGTTACACTTTAGAGAGTTTTATTTGACGCACCTGAGTTGGGTGGAGACCAAAAACGGAGCTAAAAGGAGGGATTGTTGGACTTACATTCATCAGGTGGAGAGACCCACGACTCCAGATGAATGCTAAAGCTGCTCTTTATCTAATTTAATGTGCTGAATAAGCAACTTTTTTTACGATGACTTTTTTTACGATGATAACACGATTGTTATCTTTATAACCCCAAGTCGACAAAAAAAGAGCAATTAATGCAAATTGAAAGGTTGCCTGTTTTAAAAACACAATAATACCTCTGCATCTTAAGCGTTGATCTCAACGCTGCACAAGAGGGTGTAAGTTCAAATTTTTTAACAATCTGATCTTGAATATTTTTCCTGCAAGTTAACTGATATATATATATATATATATATATATATGTATATTACTTTCAACCAAAACCATACCAAAAAGAAAAGCCTAAATAAAGCTAAATAAACAGCTCTCCATGTGATGGAACATATTAACGGTGGGGTTCATGGGGCAACCCAACTCACAATACTCCTTATTATAAATTGTGAAAAGAGCGTGGGACCCGACCCAGTCTTTGGAAATCTATAATAATAAGTAATTAAAAGAGTTTATCTGGCCGACAAGCGAAGGCTCGTCCAATAAGAAGACACGAGGAGGGTTTAGTGTTTAATTAAATGGACGACATTAGGCGTATTGAATTGGATCAATCGATGTAAATGTGCGAAATATGTTTAATCCAACTTTTCGACACTTTGACCTTCTCGTTCTTTATGGATTAAAGTCACTACGTTTACTGTAAACATTTTCCGATTAGTGCACGAGGGATATGCCTATTTTTTGGGGGGGGATTGCCAACAAACTACCAATGGTTTTTTTTTGCAGAGATGCACGACGCCCCAAAGACGAGCCCTCACTGCTGGTCAGAATGGGGGAAAAACACGCCTACTTTTTAAACATTACAAATATTTTTGGGGATGTATGCACACATGTGTCGCAATGCCGAAACCTTTTTTTTTTCTTCGAGAAGGCAGTTGAAAGGAATGAAAGAGGACATGGCCGAACAAGACGACCGCACATGAACACGAACATCAGCGTAATGTTCATTTTCACGAGCCGCGGTAAGCAGCTTAGTGGGAATATTGCCTATTTTTTCTCCGAATATGGACAAGAAAACTGAATATTTTTGAGTCGTCTTACCTTTCGAGATGTAATACACATGCATCACATGCTGGATGTAAAGAGTCAAACCCTATATCAGTGCGTGCTGACAAACCTACAGTGGGTCTCCCGCCCCGAGCCAGTTTATTAAAGCTGTCAATCAGCCGAGGACACATCAGTGAAATTACAGAGAAGCAGCGATATTAAAATCCCGTATACAGCATTAAGAGTGCAGCTTTAAATAATGCAGCGGGTCCACTGCGGTGACATAACTCCTGATCCACAATTACATGACTGCTCGTGTCTATGTAGGCGAACAAAAACAACAACAACACAATTTCTCCTGTTTGAATATTATTCTATTTTTTCATAGTTTCATATAATTGAGTTGTTTATTACAACGCGATCATGAGACACGATGCTTCCGTTGCTCTCTCTAATACCAATAAAGTGATGATATACTACGAGGTGGAGAAGGAGGTTTTATCTGCGCATCACTGTGTCAGGTGACCCCTTACGGCGCGGGAGCCTCTGCATTGACGTATTGGGCAATCGGGGCAAATTGATGGATGAGCCGACGACATCTGGCGAGCAGATTAAGTCCGTGTTAGCGATGTGTGGTTGTGTTGTGGAGGGCAGGAGGTGTCGTATCAATCTTCTCTACAGGCAAGATGGCGTTTCCCACAAATGTTAGAATGTTCCTCCTGTTATTTTACATCTCAATCTGGTAAATCTGCGTATTCTCCCAGACTGATGAAATATCCCATCGAGATAAGACAAGATAAGATAAATGTTATCGGATTACAGCAGCAAAGGTGTAAAGTGCACATAGTAAACAAAAAAAAAGTGATAATAATAATAAAATAATAAAGTTTAACCAATTGATTTGTTACCCGAGAGCGAGAGAGAAAGAGCGACTCTGCTGACTGAGAAGCAATTCAGTTAAAACAACCCAGCTTGGAATTATTCATTTTCCCAACCTTTGGGTTCGAGACCCCCAGTTTGGGTCAGAAGATGAACCTAAAGGGTCACGCACGGCATTATTATAATAGTGTGTATATTGTGTTTATGTCTGTGTATGAAAACAGGGATGCATATAGTTCATCCTTTTCTATCTTATAGTCTAACATTGTGAATTAAAACGCTTCACAAACATCTCTAACTGACTTCACAATAACTCGACAATGTTTCGGACACAGACTCTAGTCTCCTGGTTGAAAGTCCTGTGTTTGTTTGACCCGTCTGTGTAGGTTTTTATTCTGTCTTTATAATATAATAAGGTCATCAGACTGCTGGAGTATTTTCCTCTGAGCGTCTAATACTTATGGGTTAACATTGTAGTTGTTTGAAAGCCTGGTGCGTCTCATACGGACGCCAAAATACGCCAAAAAGGGTATTTGATACCTCCTAAAAAAGAAAGACGTATTCTAAAAAATGAATTCTTGGATCACCAATAACTTCAGTTCAGAAATTAACGATCCACGGACAATAAATCCTGCAGGATATGACCCCGCGACTTTCTTCTCAAGCGCCACCGTAAAGTTGGCATTTTGTGGTTCAGAGAGAAATATATATTGTACGCTTTTTAAGTTTACTGCTACGCAATCTGCCCCCAAATATTTCGGTTCTCCAGAGGATTCGCTTTGATAACATTTCTAAGCACTCGTAAAAAAAAGTTGTTAACAGTTTAAAGACCGCTGAATAAAAAATCTGGCATTATAAACACATTTATAGAGTAACTTATTTACTCCTTAAACTGGAATGAGCACTACATGAGGTCAAGGTTGATATGTTTTAGAGAATGTTCTCCGAGTGGATGCATGTGGCTGCCATTTACCACCCAAAAAGATATCTTTTGTGCATCATTGATAAAATGTTTTTTATTTATACGTAATTTTGTATTCACATTTTATCAATCTTGACCACAAGTATTTCTCAATCCAAATTGGGGAACTGTTAAAAACACAGTTGTTAATAAGTGCAGTTAACAAATAAATGTAAAGCAACAAGAAAAAAGCTTAGTAGGTTTAATAAGGACATACAAGTTAAGTTAGTCAAAGTAAATACTAGTGTGATGTTATATGAAGAATTATAAGAAACTCATGAGGCTTAACTGTTAACAGTGCTGATAAATGTTTTATAATGTAACAAAAAACACGTCTATCGTCTTGTTTTTTGTCTCCTGGTCATTAAATCAGTTTTGCTATAAGCTTAGAAATTCTTTTATTTCACATCGCATACCGAGTGCGTGGGTGTCACAGTAGAAATAGAAATAGAGTAGAATTCCCATTTTAAATCAACGTAGCGGAGCAGTCAGAGCCGCAGACATTTCTTTGTGTACCGTTGCCATGGCGAGCGTTGTAGCGTGCTAACTTCCATACGCACTAAACCGATTCATGGCAAGTCGCGGACTCACCGCGGTGAGGTTTGGTTGTACCGACTAAAACCAGCGGCTGAGTTGTGACGTTACGAAGCGCAGAGAGTAAATTAGTCAAATATAAGCTAAGATGGTTAGTTAGCCATCTTGCTAATTCCACCATGCTTTAATGCTACGCTGGTGACATAAAAGGAGCCTCACGGCGGGCTGCTGGGTCTAACGGTCCATGCCGTTCGGGAGAAAGACAAGCTACCTCGCTACTTCGCCACCTCGCAACCTTGCTACTTTGCTACTTCACTACCTCGCTAACTAGCTAGCCATCCATGTTCGGAGCTGCGTCTGCGCTCTTCCTAGCGAGCTTAACGCGTTACGAGTTGTCACCATAACAACGAACCAACGAACAACCTTTTCTTTTGCACCAGTCAAATGACCACAAAAAAACAGTTCAAATGCCTATCCTGTTTTAGTGTGTGTGTGTGTGTGTGTGTGTGTGTGTGTGTGTGTGCACCTCCCAACCATGTTTAATCTCCTCCAGTCTAAACAGACCATCTGTCCCCAGAGATCGTCCTGACCGACTAAAAGGACAATGACACGAGACAGGTTTTAGGAGTGTGGGACATTTCTTTTTTATTTAAAGAAATAGTCCCAAACATCTAACATAAAAAATAAAAAAATCTCATAAATCTTTTGGGAGCACTTAAGGGTTTTGGACTACAATCTGCATTTTGTTGCGCTACCCTTTTGTACAATAATCTTGTGACCTTGTAAATGCTGGATTACTTGATGTGAATAAAACCACTCATGTGTCATTGTAAAATAATACATAACAATGGATCATAAAGGAGATTGTTGCATTTCATGCATCTGTGTCTACATCCTTTATTTAGTATAAATAGATGGGATATTGCAAGTATAAGACCATGCAAAAAACTAAATTCAGCTTCAACTCTCAAATTATGTGAATGTTTTCATTCAATATTTTTCCGGTTTGTCTGAAAGTTGTTCAAAGCCAAATGACAATGTTTTTACATTTGATATTATCCTTTTTCTGTTTTGCACCTTCCTGCCAGTGTATTTTCTTTTCATCCGTCAGCTCCAGTATTATAATAAAATCCAGCCTTCTGACCGCTGCATTACTCACACGTGGTCACACGCCAGCAAACAGTTGACATTCACATTGACGTTCATTGATCTCCTGCACCAGCTGCTCCAGATGAAACCAGCAGTGTTTTCTGGTGGCTGCAGCTCCACCGAGACCTCACAGCGCCGTGAACACCACTGGGCTCAAGAGTCGATGCCTTGCTCGAGGGCACTTCGAATACTAAGTGGTTGAAATAGATCCTGCACCCGACTGAATATAAAGCAGTTAAATTATCTCCACTTTGGCAGCAATAAAACAAATATTTCAATACACATATGATAAATATACCATTCTGAATGGTTCCTTTACGACACTTCTTTAATACTTACATGCATTTATTTAAGTGACATTTTTAGGGTTAAATTCATATTAATATTTTTACTTCAGTAACACCACAGCCTTTAGAAAGTGGACTCTAAAAGAAAATATTGCCGGATATCTTTATTCGAAATGTACTACACTTTAGATTGTGCCTAATAAACTGGTAACTCCGAGTAAACTGTAAAAGAATTTTTAAAAAATTGACATTTTAGCAAAGCAATATCTTATATTCTTCTGTCAGTCTGTCTTCAAATTGAAAACGAATGAAGAGCGAAGTGGTTCTTAAAGGGAACCGAACTAAAAAGGGCGTGTATAGGCTGTTTTGTGGTTGCATCCATCATCTCGCCCTCTCTGTTAAAGGTTTAACTAGATGTTTTTTATTAGTCATTAGAACGCCCTCGTTCTGTTCACTCTCAAATGACACCTCGCTCTTTAGCCTCCCCCCCCCCCCTCTCCCCCGTGGTGTAATGGTTTAACTAAAATCATAACCTTTAAAAAACAAACAGTAATTGCTCCTCTGTTGTCTATTAGTCTCTTGAGTTGAAACTCTTGCCTCACCGAACATGTGATTTATATCCCATTAGCCTCGGCTACGCTTTTTTGCTTGTTTTACGCTAATTATTTGCAAAAGTTTGCACGCTAAAGAGCCAAACCTGGATGTTAAAACGTGCCGACGCCTGCGAGTGTTAAACTCAAAGCGATTGGGCTAATCGTTTCACACAAATCGCCGACCGATTTAAAGAGCGTCTTTTATTCGGAGCCGTCACGTCGTTAGCAACAGCTGCGCTTTATGCTTTAAAACGGCTAACGTGGAACACGGTTTTCAATCTACCGCTCCGGACTAAAGGTTTTCTGGGACAGACATGTTGTTTTTTTTGTGGTTGTATTCAAATAACTACATTGCCAACCACTTCCTGTATGTATCCGCTTGAGAAGAGGAGTCGAAGTTGGTATCAAAAGGTAAACTCTTAAGAAGATGGAGGACGATGGAGGACGATCACCGCGAACGTTGTGCTTTGTTGATTTAAATATTTCGCACTTTTCAAGTTACCCAAAGTGCTCAACGCGGACATAAGAAGCAAGAGAAATGATGCAACTGATACAGTAATAATGAAAGGTATGAATTACTCAAACGTGGTAGTATAAACCAGCAGAATAATAACCGATTGGGAGAAAGCAATTCTGAAATAAAAGCGTTTTTAAGACAGATTTTAAATAAAAAAACAGAGCTAAGTCCTCGACTGGTTTTCAGCCTTGATCTAAGAATCACTAATCCCTTACGTGCTTTAAAATAAATAATTAAAATCAATCCTTAAAAACATAAAGGGAACTAGTGGAGAGACCCTTCAATGGACCCTTCTGTTGAGACCGGAAAACATCGAGTCACGGTAACTTAACGTCACGAAGCGCGCTAATCACAGTTTCTCACATTCTTCAGCGGATAAAAAAAAAAAGAAAGTCGCAGAAAGCGCTTCTCCTTCAAAGTAAAGCTTGCGATCAAAGATAAACACCCCAGATTTCGGCACTGGGCTTTGAGGCGTCTCACGGCTTCAGATTGATCTGAGTTTAAGCCGAAGATTGTTTTTGACAGTCGGGATTGTGTTTTGATCGGTTGTTTCACGATGGTGGACACCCACGAGAAATAGATCTGGTAGTCGACAGCTGAAAACTGGAAACAGATGCTTAAAGAGGAACACTTCAACTCCAAATAGTTTTTCCTTTTACCTGTAGTGCCATCGATCAATTTAAAGATATTTACTTTTGATTTTTGGCGTAAATTGTTCCTTTAATCATTTTTAAACGACAGGCTTTTAAAAGGGAATACAACTAAATGGAAATCCTCCAGTGGGAGAAAGGTTTTGCTCTTCCCAACCAGTGAAGATCTCTGTGACGCTGACTTTGTTTCTTTTCGCTCTGGACAGAAAATAAAGCCGATGGAAAGTGAACTTGTGTCCTTTTGTTTGTTTGTTTGTTTGTTGTTGTTGTTTCTTTTGGTGGACGCACAAATGAAATGCAACAGTCAGATGAACTCACGTCGTGTTTAGTTTCCACGGAGGGACATTTTGGTGTGAGGGGTCCAACAAACACAGGACTTTCAAACACGAGACCTTAAATTTTTAATCGTAATGTCGTCCCGGAAAAAAAGTCGGAAAAAAAGTGACACAAAAAAAACAAAAACAGAATGAGTTTACTAAAACTATTGACTCTCGATTATCAGAATAGTAGCAAATATATATATATATATTTTTTTATTGGAAAGGTGAAGACATATTTGGGCACACTTGGACTGTATGCACGCACACACACACACACACACCATTATGAATGTCAGATATTGCTCTTGAAGGAGAGGAGACGCTCCGTCCTCTGCACTCCGTCCTCTGGACATGGACGTATATAAACAGGCACATAAACATCTGGCAGGGCGTGAGGACCAGGTGAAGGTGCGATGCAGCGGACGGATGCTTCACTGGAGCACTTTCACTTCATGTTTCCACTCAACATGTGTGTAAGATTTGGGTCCGATCATCGACCTCTGACATACGAGCTGATGGAGTTTCACCTCTCTCTCTCTCTCTCTCTCTCTCTCTTCACACACATAAACAAAAAGACCAGATGAAATGACGTGATCTCGTTCCCCAAACTTCACCTGACTCACACGTGTGCACTAGGATATTCAGCCCCCATGCTCACACACACACACACACACACACACACACCTCCGTCACTCACCCTGGCTGTTGGGTCCCCCCTCTCCCTCCTCGCCGTCCATCATGCTGTTCAGCATCCTCTCTCTCTCTCTCTCTCTCTCTCTCTCCCCTCCTCGGGTCGGGGGGCTCCTGATCTCGTTGCTAAGGAAAGAAAAGCCGGATGCTGGGTGGGCTGCAGCCAACAAACCGGGACGAGAGATGTTGCTGTCTCTCTCTCCTCAGCTCAGGTAAAAAAAGAGAAAAAAGACAAGAGGCAATGTTTCATCCCTCTCTTCTCCTCGTGTTGTCGGTTGCGTGATGCCACGCGCCTCTCTCTCTCTCTCTCTCTCTCCCTCTCTTCACGGGAGGAGGAGGATGGAGAAACTGAGAGAGTTGATGATGGAGCTCTGTGTCACTCACATGCACGCTCTCGACCTCTCGCCCCCCCCCCCGTCGGTTTAAGCCCGACTACATTCATCATGTATTCAGGATGTATTATCCCCCCTCCCTCCCTCATGCACGTCCATCATCATTCATCTCATCATGAGTAAAAAAAAAAGAAAAGGGGTGGTTGCAGAGGGATTGAGAGACGGAGGGGGATGCTGGTCACAAAGTGCTGCGTCTCTTCTCTTCAAATGGAGGATGCGTTTTCCATTTCATTAGCGTGTATTCATCCCCCCCTTTTGTTTATTTTTGTTTGCCCTCGCCCTGCTTCTCGGCCCACTATCTGCAGGAAGGGCCGCAGGCGGCACTCGTGTAACTCGTCGAGATTAATACCGTTACCTCGGCGACCGGCTGACCTGCCGTGGCCTTTCTTTCTAAATGTCTACTTTGAATTTATTAAACAACACGAGGACGACAGAGAATCCTTCTTTAGAATTTTTTTATGACTATTTTATTTTTTTAATTTTATTTAAAATGAAATTTATATTATTTTGCTCTGTTTTACAAAATGTTTATATTTAGTTTGCTACCTATTATTTTCTTTATATTATTATTATTATTATTCTATGCAATTTGATTTATGTTGCATTGTACGTGTGAAAGGTGCTGAACAAATCACATTCCTAAATATGCATGGATGGTGGTTTGAAAAAAGAAGAAAAAAAAAGTTATTACGCTTTCTCTTCTCCTGGAACACTTCACACACGTATTTTACAAAGACAATGAGTATAATATATATATATATATATATATATATATATATAAATTTTAAATGATATATATAAATAAATATATATACTGTATAAATATGTATATATATACATATATATAAACAAAAACATATATAATAAAATATATAATATATAAAATAATTATTATTGTCTGTAATATATATATATATACATATATAAACAAAAAAATATATATAATAAAATATATAATATATAAAATTATTATTATTGTCTGTAATATATATATATATATATACATACATATACATAGGAGGAAAATAGGGTTAGAAGATTAGAGGAGTAAAATGCTGAGACGCTGGAAGATGAGGCCATCAAGGAAAAGATGGACGTACAGGTGGCTGTTAAAGACATTATTATTCATAATTACGACACTCCTGTATGAAGTCTAGAGAGCATCCCTGATCCACACCAGCTGCATAGCAACAAAAATAGCCTCAAACACAACTGGCTCCATCGCGTTCATTACGTCACCGCGAACCCTCAAGTTCGATGATCTCTGAATTCTTTGGCTCGACTGTTCGGAGAAAAACTTTTGACTCGAAACCAACTGGCGGCGCTCTGCGGCCTCTCGGGTGTTTTAAACGGGAGCTTCGCCCGTAATCACTGCAAGACGAGGAAGACGAGGGAGACGAAGCAGGAGAGGTTAACAGAGGGAAAAGGAGACAATTCATGAGAATAATGGAGAGGGTTTGTAGGTTTTTTTTGGCGTTATAATCAAAGCGTGTTTCCCGGCTGGAGGAAGCACATTCAACAGAAGGAAATACCAGATTTAAACCGGAGAAGGTTTGACGGTATTCGGGTTTACGGTACAAAACTGTGAAAATTCACTGCGGTGTTTTTATTTACTGTTTTTTTGGCTGAGACGGAAAGTCAAACAAAACCTGCATTAAAACAGCATATGCGTGGAATATGTGTAATATTAGAGTTATTGTGCTGCACCTTGATTTGAAGTACTCATAAGTGTGTGCATCTTAGATGAAGTGCTATATTAAAGCAAAGTTAGAGCATGTTAATGTTATCTTTTAAATGTGTGTGCAAGTTTTAGTTGGCATTTTCAGTTTTTACAATGTGCTTTTTTAACTGTGTGACGGTCATTTAAATCAATGTTTGGGAACATATCTTGGATGAAATGCTACAGAAATGCTGTTGAAATGCAGGAAAACAAACCAGTGGGTAGTGCTTTACAACACATTTTCCTAACATGATTCCTTTTATAATTTTTCATATTCTAACTGTTTAAGGTTAGATATGTTTTAATTTTCTTAGTGGGCCGTTTTATGTGAAAAAGAACATACAATTGCGTCATGATCACTGAAATATGCTGGCAGTACGATGGTTTGAGTATCATACTGTGTTGTTTTAATGTACACATTAATGTACCTTTTCCAGTAGTCGGTTGAGAGACAAAACAGACTTGTTTGCTGTTCTTTTGGGTTATTTTTCTGTCTTTCAATATTCTCATGAATACACACTATACACACCCAGCAGACGAGGAGCATCGCCATACAAGGAGTCGGGATTCGGGCCTGCGGACAGACTTTTTTTTTTTTTTTTTTTAGGCTGTGAAAAACTAAACAATGTGCAGAATAAGCGCTCCGTGGGTTTGTCATTGATTACAGCAGCTTTATATACAGATGCAATATAAAAGCCCTCGCTGTTTGTCCCCATCCCATAATGCCATTTCATATTTCATGTACAACAAGTGTGCGTGTGGCCCAACGGACGTCGTCTCCCTGGCCTGTCAGTGAGAGTGGGCTGTTGGCCGCGCTTTGATTGGCCGAGAGCCTGAGAGCCATTTTCATCTGGGCCAAGCGGCTTTAGCTCTTAACCCGTGGGCACCTCCCTCCCTCCCTCCCTCCTTTCCTCCCTCCTTTCCTCCCCCCTTCCTGCTGCTGCTGCTGCTACTGCACATGTGGCTCTGAATACTATTGACACACTCATTCACACCTAAATTGGGATTCAAAAGCACGCCGGCACTCAAACACACTACCTGCAAATTAGAACACACACACGCACACATCAAAAGTGAACTTGTCGATGCTCTAATCCTGCAGATTAAGGCCATGAAGTGCTGATTCCCCCCCCCCCCCCCCCCTCCCCTTTTCTGCGGCGCACGGTTCTTTATTGGGCATCGAACCTGTGTCACACCTATTCAGCTTAAGAGGTTTTATAGTGAGACGAGGAACTGACAACATGTCCGGTTTAAAAGGCCGACGGCTCAACATTCGATGGAGGGGAACTGGTCAAGATGGGTTTTTTTTTTTTATCACTTCCTGCTCTCTCTGTACCTCAAAAATATAAATGTTAAACTACCGAAATAAATCAAATATAAATACAATTTATAATTTATTTATTTAAAAATTTTTTTAATATAATTTATTAATATATATGCCAATTAAAGTATAAAGAAAATGTGAGTTTTAAACTATTATATATATATATATTATATTATGTTTTGTAAACACCGCATCCCCAACGCAGTTCCCCTGAGACGCGCTAAAACGGAGCCTGTCAGCTTTTTTTTTTTTAGACGTCGAAGCCTGGAAACTCATAAAATATATATATATATATATATATATATATATATATATATATATATATATATATATATATATATAAGGAGGATGGGTAAAAGGAGGATGGGTGAAAGGAGGATGGCTGAAAGGAGGATGGGTAAAAGGAGGATGGGTCGCCTCCAGTCCAGCACTTCTGGGCCTCATTACTCTCATGTGGGAGAATAAAACACGGTGGTCCACGTACGCCGTCAGTCAATGGGGGCCTAATCTAATTAAAAGGTGCTTTTTTTGGGGGGGGTTTACTGGAGGAATTATGAGAAAGGTCGTGACCTACAAGAAGCTCAGGATGCGGGTTCGGTGAACATTTTATGATTTTCCACATTTGACTCGCTTTAAATCACCGACAGCAGCCCCGTCGGCTCAAGTCCCATAATTCACTAAACACATACGTCATATAGAGCTTTTTCCTTCTCCCTTTTTCTTCTTCTGCATGGACGCCGCTTTAGCATTTATAAATAAAAGTTTACAGCATTTTGGGTGCAAAATCCAACACGGAGACCCATTTGACCAGAGGGAAAGGTCTTTGTGAGTATGATATACGGTATAATAATAATAATAATAATAAGCATAATAATCATAATCATAATGATAATAACTTTATAAAGCGCCTTTCAAAACAGAGTTTACAGAGTGCTCTACAGAGAAGCAAAGCGGAAACAAGAACACAAAACGCAAAGAGCATAAAAGGACATTAAAGGGCCTTAAATTACATAAAAGGACATAAAAGGAGCATAAAAAGGACATTAAAGGACATAAAAGGAGCATAAAAGAACATTAAACACATTTAATTTATGCGTGAACTGTTCTAACCTCTGATGGAATCAATGAAACCATATGGCACACATACACACCACACACACACACAGCGCATTTAATAAAACGCATTTAAATATGCGCAACGCAGATACGATCTCTTTTTAGGTGAGAGCGAACACGAAGGAGATGGAAAGCAGGCGTCGTGAACCACCAGATGGGTTCGGTTAGATTCATAATTCATGTATAAGATATCGGATTGCAGTTCGCCCCAAATAAAAAAAGTTGAATGAAGTCGAAGCGACAATGTGTAAAAAAACAAAAAGCGAAGGCCGCGACACGCCCCTTAACGACACACCCCTTAAAGACACGCCCCTTAACGACACACCCCTTAATGACACGCCCCTTAAAGACACACCCATTAATGACACGCCCCTTAACGACACACCCCTTAACGACACGCCCCTTAATGACACACCCCTTAATGTCAAGCCCCTTAAAGACACACCCCTTAATGTCAAGCCCCTTAAAGACACACCCCTTAATGACAAGCCCCTTAACGATCCGCCTACGATTCAGCCTCGTCAATGCCTGAGGATAATAATATTTTCTTTCTTTCTTTTTTTTTTATGGGCCCCCATTATTCAAAGTAGTTAAGCAGTTTTGGTGATGATGGGCAGCGCTGAACGATCCTGAATAACAGAACCTGAAGCCGTGGAAAATTGACAATTTTCGATGTTTGCAACGCTCCGCCAAGAACACACGTTGTCGCCCCTTTGTGTGAACACCAGCTTAGCTCTGACCTTTGACCCCCTGCAGACTTTTTGCAGATGTGACGTGAGTTCCGTGTCAAAAGCCCCCACCCCCCCCCCCCCCCCCCTGCACCCCCTTCCCCCCCACACACACTGTGAGCTGTTCAAAGACGTGAGCGGAGAGGATGTCCAGTGCAAATGCCGAATGCACTCCAGATATCCAGCGTGTCACACAATAATAAATACAAACAACAATAATATCTGGAGGTGTTCGGCGAGTCTCTCCGGGGAGCTTCAGAGTCATCCTGGCTTCACACGCCACACTTGCAATGTGGCGTGTGAAGTTTGCATGAATGAAACACAGCACGCGGCACACATCTAACAACACCACTCCTTTGAGTTGTTTTTTTACTTCTACAAATGAATTCCTATAAATTCCACACATATTTTTCCAGTCCGAAACTGGTGAGATCGCTGGTTGCTTTATGTGATCCCGAGTGCGTGGAGGTTGAGTGGCTTTTGAATTTCTTATTATATGGGCTTTGCACACCCAAAAAAAAAAAACTACTTTATTTCTAGATTCATATCCAGGTAACACACAGGGAAGTTGACCCTGTGCATAAAAGCACAAACGTGACTGTAAAACTTACTTACTTACTTACTTACTTACTTACAGGCAGGATGCTGTGGTTGTTTGTGGCCTTGTGAAACTGTAAAGAGTTCCCGATGTGCCGACTGATGACCAACAGATGGCGGCACAGACTGCGCCTGTCGCCCCGTTGATCATTTGCACCTTTTCATTAGTGTGAATTACCATATCTTCATCTCTGTGCCGAGTCGCGACGGTTCAGAGACTTGACAGTCTACGTGGCAGCTCTTTTCTTTTCAGGTTTTTCTTTTCTCTTTTCCCTCCCTGGTCTTGTTTGACATCTGCTTCCTGTGAGTTTCTGCCTTTAAGGTATTTACTGCGCTGCACTAGAATCCCAATGGGAACACTCATCCGGGAGGATTGTTGGGATGCATAACTAAAAGTTTTTGGACAGATAAGAAAAAGAGACATCTCTTCATCTCTCTTCGTCTCACGACGGGCCACAAAGAAAACTCTGGCAGCGGTGATGTGGTCTCATCCGCCCCCAAAACGGAAATATTTACTCAAAATTAAAAGAGCTGATGGTTTTTTTTACGAACCACAAGCTAGAAAACATTATTATTAGTATTGTTCTATAAAAATAAACATGCTGCTCGTGAAGACAGGCCGCAAACAGATGAAACCAGATTTGTATATTTTCTATCACCGCATCCAAATCAGTTTTGATCTTCTCATCCTCTCTCAGCGGTGACCTCGGTAAGCCCCAAACGAACGGCCGTTACGCAATCGGCGAGTCTGGTTATCTGAATTGAAACCGATGCGAGGGGGGAAAAAAAAGTTGGTCGAAAACAACGACGTGCAACAGTAAGAGTGACTAATGGAAAAGAGATTTTAATGCAAGCGGGCATCACTTTCAAAATGAAAAAAACAAAAAAGACAATAGAGTCATTTTTATGGATTTATGGAGCAACAGGAAGTCCACAAGTCTTTACTGTAACATGGGAGGTTGAAACGGATCTGCCATGCGCAAAGAAATGACACCACTGACACCACAACCACTGACACCACTGACATCACAACCACTGACACCATCAACCACTGACACCACAACCACTGACATCACAACCACTGACACAATCAACCACTGACACCACTGACATCACAACCACTGACACAATCAACCACTGACACCACAACCACTGACATCATCAACCACTGACACCACAACCACTGACACCACAACCACTGACACCGCAACCACTGACATCATCAACCACTGACACCACAACCACTGACATCCATCCATCAACCACTGACACCACAACCACTGACATCATCAACCACTGACACCACAACCACTGACACCATCAACCGTAGTGCCAAATGGAGATTTCAGAAATGTAAAAAAAAAAAATGACCGGCCTATGGTCTTGTGTAAGATCTGCGCCGCACGGTAATCCCCCCCCCACACACACACACACACACACACACACACACACACACACACACACACACACACACACACACACACACACACACACACACACACACACACACACACACACACACACACACACACACACACACACACACACACACACACACACACAGCTCGCTGGATGAAATGGAGCCAGATCACTGGGCAGTCTGGAAAGACGCCAGAAGCCTCCGTGTGAATTATTAGACGACCATCCATTCAGCCATCAAATCCTCTCCAGACCTTCTGCTTTGATTGAGAGCAGACCAACACAAAAAACTGGTTTCCACGGCAACAGGGCACGTTTAATCGCAACCAGCGATCTGACAGAGTTTTTCTTCGTCTCTCTTCTTTTTTAGCACCACAAAGTGCTTTATTTCTCGGACATACGTCTGCTATGAAATCCTCAACGTCCCGCAAAACAACGGGACAGTATCGCAAAATAAATGTAACAATAAGTGAATAGAGAGGGAGGAATATAAGGGGATGAAAGAAGAAGAACATAAAATATAGTAAAACCACAAAGGAAACATCACGGTTGGGCTCAAAACAAGTTCACACATGAGACCCCCTGAAAGCCATGAGAGAGATGTTGAAATTGGTAACTGTGTCTCAGACCAAATGGCTTTGACTTGTGGGGTTCCCCAGGGGTCAATCCTAGGACCCCTATTATTCAATCTGTACATGCTTCCATTAGGCCAGCTAATACGCAGCTATAACGTGTCCTACCACAACTATGCAGATGACACTCAGGTCTACGTGTCACTGACGGCAGGTGAATATGGGCCTGTAGATTTACTTTGTCACTGCATCGAACAGATCAGTGTGTGGATGCAAAACAATTTTCTCCAGCTAAACTCAAACAAAACTGAAATCATTGTCTGTGGCCCACATAAACAAAGAGAAAGTGTTATCAGTCACCTTGAGACTCGCTCTCTAAAACCTAAAAATCAGGTTAGAAATCTAGGGGTAATATTTGACTCAGAAATTAACTTTAACAGCCACATTAAATCAATAACATCAACAGCTTTTTACCATCTAAAAAACATTGCAAAAAAACCAAAGGACTAGTGTCTAAACCAGACTTGGAGAGACTAATCCATGCGTTTTGTCTCCAGCAGGTTAGACCCCTGTAACGGCCTGCTCACTGGACTCTCTTAACGAGCTGTAAGACAGCTGCAGTACATCCAGAACACTGCTGCTCAATTACATCGTCAGAACTTCTGGTTTCACACGGGACACAAACGCTGCTCCAACCCCTTATCTTCCCACCTTTAGAGGTCCAATGTGTAACACCTGGCCAAATGTACCTTTGACGTTACATTAAAGACGTCTATGTGAAATGAGCACGCTAACCAGCTATCCCCGCTAACCCGCTTGCCCTGCTAACCAGCTAGCCCCGCTAACCCCGCTATCCAGCTAGCCCCGGCCCGTCCTGTCTCGTGATACCACTTGGACCTCTAGAGGCGACAGGGAGTCGCTGTTGCGTCCAAAAAGTCCCACAGATAGAAGAAATGAATGAAAGTTAAAAGGCATTTCAGCTTTTAACTGGGGCTTGACTACTGGTGTGACCTCAGTCCACAACGAGAGGACGAAGACGTCGAACTGCCTCAAGGTTTGTCAATCACGTCTGTGCATAGTTTGTTTATTGAATTAAATCCAACATGACAGAAACATATTTTTGAGTTTGCTTATCCAGCTGCCTTTAGTGTTGCAGACAGTTCAGACTGTCCAAGTTATTCTTAATCTAGTATTAATCAGCACACTGATTTGACATGTTGAAAACTAAGAAAAGAAATATTTCATGTTGTGTGCATCAGTCTTCTTTTTTTTTTTTGGAGAACAGCCAAAAAGCTTCTTCAGTAGATGGGGCATCTGGAGAGAGAGAAACTGTCATTTTAGAGTGAAGTGAATAGAGAACACAAGATTAAATAGAATAAGACCGGTATGTATAAACTTGGAATTAACCCCAAAAAATCAAGACGGACTCCTCAGAGAGTCTGACAACTAACGTAATGAAGATTTTTTGCGACTAGTTTATCCTTCTGGATGCTGCCGGTCACATAAAGGAAGCGGAGAGTTGATAATTCATCAATGAATCAAATGACAATGTGATAAAAAGAAAAAAGGAGTCGATTGATTTTCAGTTCATGTTTTAGCTCTCTGGAGCTTAACATTAAACTCTCGTCTCGGTTCCCCTCTAAACGCTCTCATTGCAAAAGTTATAAACTCCCCTTAGTGACCCCAATAAAAAAAACCTGCTCAGCATTAAACGGCAGAGACAAATTAGCAACAGGGGAACACAGCGGAGGATTGGCATGTAAAGAATCTGATGTTTCCCTCATGAGCTGTCACCAAAGGATACAAGGCCAGGTCTGCATTAGACTGCACCAACCAGCCCCCCAGGCTGTAGATTCAGATTCGGAGTAGAGACTTTGCAGAGGGTTGTGTTGTAAAAAAAGTGTTTTTATGTTTCTTTAGTACTTGTTTTTCGACAATAAATCTGAATTTACACACCGAGCAAAAAGAGAGGGATTTTTTTGCATCCCTTCGGTGACCAGAAAGCTCCGAAAAACAAATGAGAATGTTCGTTGTTGTGAAAGGTGACGACGCATTTTGAATGAGACACAATTACAGAGACGTCCACGAGGCCTTTAATATAGACCGAAGAATCAATAAAAAACGATTTAATTTTAACTCTATTACTGTGTTTGCCTTAAAAAAAAAAAAAGGCCGGGGGGAATGGACTTTTCCTTCATGGCAACAATACTGACACACATCTCTGCTGTTTGACACGACAGTTAAACTCTCAGAATTAATTTCCTGCAATTGGTTTCTTAACCGTAAACAAACAAAAACAAGAAGAGCAGACGAGCCAGCGTTCCTCCGGCCAAGAGAGCTCGTAATATGACAATAAAACATGCACACAAGCTGCTTTGTAGTCGCACGGGACTCCGAGTGATGACACAGCTGAGTGCATCGCCCGAACCTCGTCTCGGGAAGCGGGTGTCCTCTGGGTACTGCCCGTTGAGCAAGGCACCAAACCCCCAAACTGCTCCCTGGGCGCTAGCATACTGGGTTAAGTGCAGAGGCTGAATTAATTAATGGACTGTGACTACAAACTACGGTTCGTAGACTAACGGTTTAGAAGACTGTATACGGACCGTGACTACAAACTACGGTTCGTAGACTAACGGTTTAGAAGACTATATGGACCGTGACTACAAACTACGGTTCGTGGACTAACGATTTAGAAGACTGTACTGTATATGGACCGTGACTACAAACTACGGTTGGTGGACTAACAATTTAGAAGACTGTATACGGACCGTGACTACAAACTACGGTTCGTGGCCTAACGATTTAGAAGACTGTACTGTATATGGACCGTGACTACAAACTACGGTTGGTGGACTAACAATTTAGAAGACTGTATATGGACCGTGACTACAAACTACGGTTCGTGGCCTAACGATTTAGAAGACTGTACTGTATACGGACCGTGACTACAAACTACGGTTGGTGGACTAACAATTTAGAAGACTGTATATGGACCGTGACTACAAACTACGGTTCGTGGCCTAACGATTTAGAAGACTGTACTGTATACGGACCGTGACTACAAACTACGGTTGGTGGACTAACAATTTAGAAGACTGTATATGGACCGTGACTACAAACTACGGTTGGTGGCCTAACGATTTAGAAGACTGTACTGTATATGGACCGTGACTACAAACTACGGTTGGTGGACTAACAATTTAGAAGACTGTATATGGACCGTGACTACAAACTACGGTTGGTGGACTAACAATTTAGAAGACTGTATATGGACCGTGACTACAAACTACGGTTCGTGGCCTAACGATTTAGAAGACTGTACTGTATACGGACCGTGACTACAAACTACGGTTCGTGGCCTAACGATTTAGAAGACTGTACTGTATACGGACCGTGACTACAAACTACGGTTGGTGGCCTAACGATTTAGAAGACTGTACTGTATACGGACCGTGACTACAAACTACGATTGGTGTACTAACGGTTTAGAAGACTGTATACGGACCGTGACTACAAACTACAGTTCGTGGACTAACGGTTTAGAAGACTGTATACGGACCGTGACTACAAACTACAGTTCGTGGCCTAACGATTTAGAAGACTGTACTGTATATGGACCGTGACTACAAACTACGGTTGGTGGACTAACGGTTTAGAAGACTGTATACGGACCGTGACTACAAACTACAGTTCGTGGACTAACGGTTTAGAAGCCTCAAGTTCCTCATTTTGGCCGTTACCATCTTGGTTTTTTTTGCAACCAGAAGTGGAGCTAAGTACAAACAAACGCAAAAAAAAACACACCCAATTGCGGGTTGTAATCCTGCTGGTTACATATTTCTATTTCTATCTGTTGTCGTGTTTTTTATGTTTTGTGTGGACTCTTGCTGATCCTAATAAAATCTGAAATATTCTACTACAAATGTATCCCGTACTATGCTTCAGTATGTGTTTTTTTTATGTGGATACGAACATATCACATTATTTTAATTAAGGACCCTGTTTGAAACATTTAGACACTTTTTTCAGATTATTTACTACAGAACATTATTAAAAGCTATATTTTCCATCCGCATTTTCCTTCTTCACTAAATAAAAAAAAAGTTTTTAGACACTAAACCAACTACACTGCGTCATCCTAAAATCTTCTCTGAATTACTCAGAGAAATATTAACAAGAACAGCTACTTTCCCTTTCAGTGCTATCAATAAATATAAGACAACTGAGAAAAGAATGAACTGAAAGCCTTGAAATAAATACTTTGCCCATATCAGGACCTTTTTCCCAGCAGTTATTTCGACATGTCACAGTAGAGTAAACACTGGTGTTATTGATATAAAACTTTTTTTTTAAAGAATTATGGTCCAACACTATTTAGTGTGCAACAGCAATCCCAGTGAGTATACCAGGGGCCTGGCTCACATGTAACAGGGCCACATGTTCATGTTATCAGTCACACATGTGTTGTCAAAAAAAAAAAAGACTTATTCGACCGGGAAATTGAACCACAGACATTCTGCGATCCTGAGCTGGAAGCAAATTTTCCCGCGTTACGTGAATGCGTCAATAACCACTCTGGTGTCGACAACATGGTAATACACTGTATTAAACGCCTTTTATGCGATAGATATGACCACAGATGGTCTTCTTCAGACAAAGCTTTTTAAAAAAGTGAACATACACCTGTATTTATTTATTTACTTTCATAAATCTTTGTAATTTAATGACACACCAGACACCATTCTGAAGTGGGATAACATATTACATTAATAGTATACTACATTAAGTACACCATGCATTTTTTAAATTATATTTTTCGCTTTTTGTCTCCTATATAATATGCACAAAAATGGTGCACAGACCGTGTGTCTGTTATGATGTGAGGATGACAGGCTGGGTCGACACTTCCAGAAGCCTTCAAAAGAAAATACAGGAAGTCCATGTGTGTGTGTGTTATTTATATATATATATATATATATATATATATATATATATATATATATATATATATATATATATATATATATATATATATATATATATATATATATATATATATATATATGCACAGTTCATATCTGGAGGTAAATTAAAAGCATGAAATTTGGCTCAAGGCAACACTTTTTTGGGTGTAAATTACATGTTTTGACATGTGCGAAGCCGCTGGAAACGCTGACGTCCTCACAATAGAGTCCCCGAACGAACAGTGCGTCCCCGTATGAAGGACACAGCAGTTCCAGATCAAAATAAGAACCAAGTCACTCCTCCCTCTGAAGCGTCACGCCAAGGTAGCGACACTCATCGCACGCACAGCGCCGGAGAAAGAGGGCGGAGTCATCACGCAAACAGGCCTCAGGTGCAGAACATGGCCCCTCCCCGTTTGGAGAAGCGTTTTGTCTTTCCCGATGCAAAGGTCAAGGAGTTCATGACGTCATGAACGTAGTACCCCGTCACAGGAATGAAAAAAAAAATGACTGAAAACGTCGCACATGCAAGAGGTGATAGCCTTCCGCCAAGAGAAACGCCTGTTTTTAAGCCTTCAAACCTTGTGTTGAGGAGTACAGATCAACAAAAAAAAAAGAAGATGGGCCGCGTGTATTATTTGTGACGAGCCGCAAGAGGGCGTCGAGTCAAGCTGTCGTGCGATCCAGTCCCAAAAAAAAAAAAAACAGAAAGGACTGCGTATCGAAAAAAGGGGGATTTGTATACGGACCGAAAGTTGAAATTTGCTTCAAAACGTGCACAAAGGGAAACCAGAGGTGCAACATCAAATGGTTTCTGGATGCATATATATATCCAGAATCAACTTCCTAAAAAAAAGGGGGGGGGGGGGGGCCCTCTACACATTCAGACCAGCCGGTGAACACCAAAGGCGTGAACTGTGGCGACCCTCGAAGCGATCACAGACAGTTTGCGTCAGATCACACATCTGGAAGCCAAACGGGGGCCCCGGTAGGTCTGAATGATACGAACCATTTGAGGCCGAGTTGTGCCTCTAATGTGTCCTCGGGAATCCTTTTAGGTTTGAGAATAATTTGACACAGGTGTGGCGCACAAGGGGTTCATGGTTTCTGACGACGAATGACCTGGCGAGTGAGAGAGAACGTATGGGGGCGAGATTTAACCACTCGTTAGCTTGAGGAAGCGATCGCGGGTTGACTTTTACCTTTACACGGAACTAATTAGAACTAGAACGGGAGAAATTATACTGATGAGTCACGTGACTGACGGGACAAAATAAGTCAACGTTACAATTCTGGTTTGACGCAGGTTTTATGTATTTTACCCCATTTCACTCACTCGCCCCTAAAACATCACTGTGAAAGAGTTTAAAGTTGTAAGATGAAAACACGGACGACTCCCAGACTGGGCAATCACCTTGAAGCCACGCGCCTAAAGCATACCATGCTTTATGGTCTGTTTGACTTTAAATTACCATAATTTACTAAATGAACATCACGCTGTATTGAAGAAGACTTGAAACTAGAGATTGAGACCAAAAACTAATGTTTACAATGTTTACTGAGGGAATAAATCAAGAGAAGTAGAGTCATTTATATAGACTTCTATACAACCAGAGGAGTCGCCCCCTGGTGGTCAGGAGAGAGAATGCAGCTTTAACACATGAAGCATAGACTTCTATACAACCAGAGGAGTCGCCCCCTGGTGGTCAGGAGAGAGAAAGCAGCTTTAAGACATGAAGCATAGACTTCTATACAACCAGAGGAGTCGCCCCCTGGTGGTCAGGAGAGAGAATGCAGCTTTAAGACATGAAGCATAGACTTCTATACAACCAGAGGAGTCGCCCACTGGTGGTCAGGAGAGAGAATGCAGCTTTAAAACATGAAGCATAGACTTCTATACAACCAGAGGAGTCGCCCCCTCGTGGTCAGGAGAGAATTCAGCTTTAACACTTGAAGCATAGACTTCTATACAACCAGAGGAGTCGCCCCCTGGTGGTCAGGAGAGAGAATTCGGCTTTAACACATGAAGCATAGACTTCTATACAACCAGAGGAGTCGCCCCCTGGTGGTCAGGAGAGAGAATGCAGCTTTAAGACATGAAGCATGGACTTCTATACAACCAGAGGAGTCGCCCACTGGTGGTCAGGAGAGTGAATGCAGCTTTAACACATGAAGCATAGACTTCTATACAACCAGAGGAGTCGCCCCCTGGTGGTCAGGAGAGAGAATGCAGCTTTAAGACATGAAGCATAGACTTCTATACAACCAGAGGAGTCGCCCCCTGGTGGTCAGGAGAGAATTCAGCTTTAACACATGAAGCATAGACTTCTATACAACCAGAGGAGTCGCCCCCTGGGGGTCAGGAGAGAGAATTCGGCTTTAACACATGAAGCATAGACTTCTATACAACCAGAGGAGTCGCCCCCTGGTGGTCAGGAGAGAGAATGCAGCTTTAAGACATGAAGCATAGACTTCTATACAACCAGAGGAGTCGCCCACTGGTGGTCAGGAGAGAGAATGCAGCTTTAACACATGAAGCATAGACTTCTATACAACCAGAGGAGTCGCCCCCTGGTGGTCAGGAGAGAGAATTCGGCTTTAACACATGAAGCATAGACTTCTATACAACCAGAGGAGTCGCCCCCTGGTGGTCAGGAGAGAGAATGCAGCTTTAAGACATGAAGCATAGACTTCTATACAACCAGAGGAGTCGCCCACTGGTGGTCAGGAGAGAGAATGCAGCTTTAACACATGAAGCATAGACTTCTATACAACCAGAGGAGTCGCCCCCTGGTGGTCAGGAGAGAGAAAGCAGCTTTAAGACATGAAGCATAGACTTCTATACAACCAGAGGAGTCGCCCCCTGGTGGTCAGGAGAGAGAATGCAGCTTTAAGACATGAAGCATAGACTTCTATACAACCAGAGGAGTCGCCCCCTGGTGGTCAGGAGAGAGAATTCGGCTTTAACACATGACGCATAGACTTCTATACAACCAGAGGAGTCGCCCCCTGGTGGTCAGGAGAGAGAATGCAGCTTTAAGACATGAAGCATAGACTTCTATACAACCAGAGGAGTCGCCCCCTCGTGGTCAGGAGAGAATTCAGCTTTAACACTTGAAGCATAGACTTCTATACAACCAGAGGAGTCGCCCCCTGGTGGTCAGGAGAGAGAATTCGGCTTTAACACATGAAGCATAGACTTCTATACAACCAGAGGAGTCGCCCCCTGGTGGTCAGGAGAGAGAATGCAGCTTTAAGACATGAAGCATAGACTTCTATACAACCAGAGGAGTCGCCCACTGGTGGTCAGGAGAGAATTCAGCTTTAACACATGAAGCATAGACTTCTATACAACCAGAGGAGTCGCCCCCTGGTGGTCAGGAGAGAGAATGCAGCTTTAAGACATGAAGCATAGACTTCTATACAACCAGAGGAGTCGCCCCCTGGTGGTCAGGAGAGAGAAAGCAGCTTTAAGACATGAAGCATAGACTTCTATACAACCAGAGGAGTCGCCCCCTGGTGGTCAGGAGAGAGAATGCAGCTTTAAGACATGAAGCATATACTTCTATACAACCAGAGGAGTCGCCCCCTGGTGGTCAGGAGAGAGAATGCAGCTTTAAGACATGAAGCATAGACTTCTATACAACCAGAGGAGTCGCCCCCTCGTGGTCAGGAGAGAATTCAGCTTTAACACTTGAAGCATAGACTTCTATACAACCAGAGGAGTCGCCCCCTGGTGGTCAGGAGAGAGAATTCGGCTTTAACACATGAAGCATAGACTTCTATACAACCAGAGGAGTCGCCCCCTGGTGGTCAGGAGAGAGAATGCAGCTTTAAGACATGAAGCATAGACTTCTATACAACCAGAGGAGTCGCCCACTGGTGGTCAGGAGAGAATTCAGCTTTAACACATGAAGCATAGACTTCTATACAACCAGAGGAGTCGCCCCCTGGTGGTCAGGAGAGAGAATGCAGCTTTAAGACATGAAGCATAGACTTCTATACAACCAGAGGAGTCGCCCCCTGGTGGTCAGGAGAGAGAAAGCAGCTTTAAGACATGAAGCATAGACTTCTATACAACCAGAGGAGTCGCCCCCTGGTGGTCAGGAGAGAGAATGCAGCTTTAAGACATGAAGCATAGACTTCTATACAACCAGAGGAGTCGCCCCCTGGTGGTCAGGAGAGAATTCAGCTTTAACACATGAAGCATAGACTTCTATACAACCAGAGGAGTCGCCCCCTGGTGGTCAGGAGAGAGAATTCGGCTTTAACACATGAAGCATAGACTTCTATACAACCAGAGGAGTCGCCCCCTGGTGGTCAGGAGAGAGAATGCAGCTTTAAGACATGAAGCATAGACTTCTATACAACCAGAGGAGTCGCCCACTGGTGGTCAGGAGAGAGAATGCAGCTTTAACACATGAAGCATAGACTTCTATACAACCAGAGGAGTCGCCCCCTGGTGGTCAGGAGAGAGAATGCAGCTTTAAGACATGAAGCATAGACTTCTATACAACCAGAGGAGTCGCCCCCTCGTGGTCAGGAGAGAATTCAGCTTTAACACATGAAGCATAGACTTCTATACAACCAGAGGAGTCGCCCCCTGGTGGTCAGGAGAGAGAATGCAGCTTTAAGACATGAAGCATAGACTTCTATACAACCAGAGGAGTCGCCCCCTCGTGGTCAGGAGAGAATTCAGCTTTAACACATGAAGCATAGACTTCTATACAACCAGAGGAGTTGCCCCCTGGTGGTCAGGAAAGAGAATTCGGCTTTAACACATGAAGCATAGACTTCTATACAACCAGAGGAGTCGCCCCCTGGTGGTCAGGAGAGAGAATGCAGCTTTAAGACATGAAGCATAGACTTCTATACAACCAGAGGAGTCGTCCCCTGGTGGTCAGGAGAGAGAATGCAGCTTTAACACATGAAGCATAGACTTCTATACAACCAGAGGAGTCGCCCCCTGGTGGTCAGGAGAGAGAATGCAGCTTTAAGACATGAAGCATAGACTTCTATACAACCAGAGGAGTCGCCACCTTGTGGTCAGGAGAGAATTCAGCTTTAACACATGAAGCATAGACTTCTATACAACCAGAGGAGTCGCCCCCTGGTGGTCAGGAGAGAGAATGCAGCTTTAAGACATGAAGCATAGACTTCTATACAACCAGAGGAGTCGCCCCCTGGTGGTCAGGAGAGAGAATGCAGCTTTAACACATGAAGCATAGACTTCTATACAACCAGAGGAGTCGCCCCCTGGTGGTCAGGAGAGAGAAAGCAGCTTTAAGACATGAAGCATAGACTTCTATACAACCAGAGGAGTCGCCCCCTGGTGGTCAGGAGAGAGAATGCAGCTTTAAGACATGAAGCATAGACTTCTATACAACCAGAGGAGTCGCCCCCTGGTGGTCAGGAGAGAGAATTCGGCTTTAACACATGAAGCATAGACTTCTATACAACCAGAGGAGTCACCCCCTGGTGGTCAGGAGAGAGAATGCAGCTTTAAGACATTAAGCATAGACTTCTATACAACCAGAGGAGTCGCCCCCTCGTGGTCAGGAGAGAATTCAGCTTTAACACTTGAAGCATAGACTTCTATACAACCAGAGGAGTCGCCCCCTGGTGGTCAGGAGAGAGAATGCAGCTTTAAGACATGAAGCATAGACTTCTATACAACCAGAGGAGTCGCCCCCTGGTGGTCAGGAGAGAGAAAGCAGCTTTAAGACATGAAGCATAGACTTCTATACAACCAGAGGAGTCGCCCCCTGGTGGTCAGGAGAGAGAATGCAGCTTTAAGACATGAAGCATAGACTTCTATACAACCAGAGGAGTCGCCCCCTGGTGGTCAGGAGAGAATTCAGCTTTAACACATGAAGCATAGACTTCTATACAACCAGAGGAGTCGCCCCCTGGTGGTCAGGAGAGAGAATTCGGCTTTAACACATGAAGCATAGACTTCTATACAACCAGAGGAGTCGCCCCCTGGTGGTCAGGAGAGAGAATGCAGCTTTAACACATGAAGCATAGACTTCTATACAACCAGAGGAGTCGCCCACTGGTGGTCAGGAGAGAGAATGCAGCTTTAACACATGAAGCATAGACTTCTATACAACCAGAGGAGTCGCCCCCTGGTGGTCAGGAGAGAGAATGCAGCTTTAAGACATGAAGCATAGACTTCTATACAACCAGAGGAGTCGCCCCCTAATGGTCAGGAGAGAATTCAGCTTTAACACATGAAGCATAGACTTCTATACAACCAGAGGAGTCGCCCCCTGGTGGTCAGGAGAGAGAATTCGGCTTTAACACATGAAGCATAGACTTCTATACAACCAGAGGAGTCGCCCCCTGGTGGTCAGGAGAGAGAATGCAGCTTTAAGACATGAAGCATAGACTTCTATACAACCAGAGGAGTCGCCCACTGGTGGTCAGGAGAGAGAATGCAGCTTTAACACATGAAGCATAGACTTCTATACAACCAGAGGAGTCGCCCCCTGGTGGTCAGGAGAGAGAATTCGGCTTTAACACATGAAGCATAGACTTCTATACAACCAGAGGAGTCGCCCCCTGGTGGTCAGGAGAGAGAATGCAGCTTTAAGACATGAAGCATAGACTTCTATACAACCAGAGGAGTCGCCCCCTGGTGGTCAGGAGAGAGAATGCAGCTTTAAGACATGAAGCATAGACTTCTATACAACCAGAGGAGTCGCCCCCTGGTGGTCAGGAGAGAGAATGCAGCTTTAAGACATGAAGCATAGACTTCTATACAACCAGAGGAGTCGTCCCCTGGTGGTCAGGAGAGAGAATGCAGCTTTAACACATGAAGCATAGACTTCTATACAACCAGAGGAGTCGCCCCCTGGTGGTCAGGAGAGAGAATGCAGCTTTAAGACATGAAGCATAGACTTCTATACAACCAGAGGAGTCGCCACCTTGTGGTCAGGAGAGAATTCAGCTTTAACACATGAAGCATAGACTTCTATACAACCAGAGGAGTCGCCCCCTGGTGGTCAGGAGAGAGAATGCAGCTTTAAGACATGAAGCATAGACTTCTATACAACCAGAGGAGTCGCCCACTGGTGGTCAGGAGAGAGAATGCAGCTTTAACACATGAAGCATAGACTTCTATACAACCAGAGGAGTCGCCCCCTGGTGGTCAGGAGAGAGAATGCAGCTTTAAGACATGAAGCATAGACTTCTATACAACCAGAGGAGTCGCCCCCTGGTGGTCAGGAGAGAGAATGCAGCTTTAAGACATGAAGCATAGACTTCTATACAACCAGAGGAGTCGCCCCCTGGTGGTCAGGAGAGAGAATGCAGCTTTAACACATGAAGCATAGACTTCTATACAACCAGAGGAGTCGCCCCCTGGTGGTCAGGAGAGAGAATGCAGCTTTAAGACATGAAGCATAGACTTCTATACAACCAGAGGAGTCGCCACCTTGTGGTCAGGAGAGAATTCAGCTTTAACACATGAAGCATAGACTTCTATACAACCAGAGGAGTCGCCCCCTGGTGGTCAGGAGAGAGAATGCAGCTTTAAGACATGAAGCATAGACTTCTATACAACCAGAGGAGTCGCCCCCTGGTGGTCAGGAGAGAGAATGCAGCTTTAACACATGAAGCATAGACTTCTATACAACCAGAGGAGTCGCCCCCTGGTGGTCAGGAGAGAGAAAGCAGCTTTAAGACATGAAGCATAGACTTCTATACAACCAGAGGAGTCGCCCCCTGGTGGTCAGGAGAGAGAATGCAGCTTTAAGACATGAAGCATAGACTTCTATACAACCAGAGGAGTCGCCCCCTTGTGGTCAGGAGAGAGAATTCGGCTTTAACACATGAAGCATAGACTTCTATACAACCAGAGGAGTCACCCCCTGGTGGTCAGGAGAGAGAATGCAGCTTTAAGACATGAAGCATAGACTTCTATACAACCAGAGGAGTCGCCCCCTTGTGGTCAGGAGAGAGAATGCAGCTTTAAGACATGAAGCATAGACTTCTATACAACCAGAGGAGTCGCCCACTGGTGGTCAGGAGAGAGAATGCAGCTTTAACACATGAAGCATAGACTTCTATACAACCAGAGGAGTCGCCCCCTGGTGGTCAGGAGAGAGAATGCAGCTTTAAGACATGAAGCATAGACTTCTATACAACCAGAGGAGTCGCCCCCTGGTGGTCAGGAGAGAATTCAGCTTTAACACATGAAGCATAGACTTCTATACAACCAGAGGAGTCGCCCCCTGGTGGTCAGGAGAGAGAATTCGGCTTTAACACATGAAGCATAGACTTCTATACAACCAGAGGAGTCGCCCCCTGGTGGTCAGGAGAGAGAATGCAGCTTTAAGACATGAAGCATAGACTTCTATACAACCAGAGGAGTCGCCCACTGGTGGTCAGGAGAGAGAATGCAGCTTTAACACATGAAGCATAGACTTCTATACAACCAGAGGAGTCGCCCCCTGGTGGTCAGGAGAGAGAATTCGGCTTTAACACATGAAGCATAGACTTCTATACAACCAGAGGAGTCGCCCCCTGGTGGTCAGGAGAGAGAATGCAGCTTTAAGACATGAAGCATAGACTTCTATACAACCAGAGGAGTCGCCCCCTGGTGGTCAGGAGAGAGAATGCAGCTTTAAGACATGAAGCATAGACTTCTATACAACCAGAGGAGTCGCCCCCTGGTGGTCAGGAGAGAGAATGCAGCTTTAAGACATGAAGCATAGACTTCTATACAACCAGAGGAGTCGCCCCCTCGTGGTCAGGAGAGAATTCAGCTTTAACACATGAAGCATAGACTTCTATACAACCAGAAGAGTCGCCCCCTCGTGGTCAGGAGAGAGAATTCGGCTTTAACACATGAAGCATAGACTTCTATACAACCAGAGGAGTCGCCCCCTGGTGGTCAGGAGAGAGAATGCAGCTTTAAGACATGAAGCATAGACTTCTATACAACCAGAGGAGTCGTCCCCTGGTGGTCAGGAGAGAGAATGCAGCTTTAACACATGAAGCATAGACTTCTATACAACCAGAGGAGTCGCCCCCTGGTGGTCAGGAGAGAGAATGCAGCTTTAAGACATGAAGCATAGACTTCTATACAACCAGAGGAGTCGCCACCTTGTGGTCAGGAGAGAATTCAGCTTTAACACATGAAGCATAGACTTCTATACAACCAGAGGAGTCGCCCCCTGGTGGTCAGGAGAGAGAATGCAGCTTTAAGACATGAAGCATAGACTTCTATACAACCAGAGGAGTCGCCCACTGGTGGTCAGGAGAGAGAATGCAGCTTTAACACATGAAGCATAGACTTCTATACAACCAGAGGAGTCGCCCCCTGGTGGTCAGGAGAGAGAATGCAGCTTTAAGACATGAAGCATAGACTTCTATACAACCAGAGGAGTCGCCCCCTAATGGTCAGGAGAGAATTCAGCTTTAACACATGAAGCATAGACTTCTATACAACCAGAGGAGTCGCCCCCTGGTGGTCAGGAGAGAGAATGCAGCTTTAAGACATGAAGCATAGACTTCTATACAACCAGAGGAGTCGCCCACTGGTGGTCAGGAGAGAGAATGCAGCTTTAACACATGAAGCATAGACTTCTATACAACCAGAGGAGTCGCCCCCTGGTGGTCAGGAGAGAGAATTCGGCTTTAACACATGAAGCATAGACTTCTATACAACCAGAGGAGTCGCCCCCTGGTGGTCAGGAGAGAGAATGCAGCTTTAAGACATGAAGCATAGACTTCTATACAACCAGAGGAGTCGCCCCCTGGTGGTCAGGAGAGAGAATGCAGCTTTAAGACATGAAGCATAGACTTCTATACAACCAGAGGAGTCGCCCCCTGGTGGTCAGGAGAGAGAATGCAGCTTTAAGACATGAAGCATAGACTTCTATACAACCAGAGGAGTCGCCCCCTCGTGGTCAGGAGAGAATTCAGCTTTAACACATGAAGCATAGACTTCTATACAACCAGAGGAGTCGCCCCCTGGTGGTCAGGAGAGAGAATGCAGCTTTAAGACATGAAGCATAGACTTCTATACAACCAGAGGAGTCGTCCCCTGGTGGTCAGGAGAGAGAATGCAGCTTTAACACATGAAGCATAGACTTCTATACAACCAGAGGAGTCGCCCCCTGGTGGTCAGGAGAGAGAATGCAGCTTTAAGACATGAAGCATAGACTTCTATACAACCAGAGGAGTCGCCACCTTGTGGTCAGGAGAGAATTCAGCTTTAACACATGAAGCATAGACTTCTATACAACCAGAGGAGTCGCCCCCTGGTGGTCAGGAGAGAGAATTCGGCTTTAACACATGAAGCATAGACTTCTATACAACCAGAGGAGTCGCCCCCTGGTGGTCAGGAGAGAGAATGCAGCTTTAAGACATGAAGCATAGACTTCTATACAACCAGAGGAGTCGTCCCCTGGTGGTCAGGAGAGAGAATGCAGCTTTAACACATGAAGCATAGACTTCTATACAACCAGAGGAGTCGCCCCCTGGTGGTCAGGAGAGAGAATGCAGCTTTAAGACATGAAGCATAGACTTCTATACAACCAGAGGAGTCGCCCCCTGGTGGTCAGGAGAGAGAATGCAGCTTTAAGACATGAAGCATAGACTTCTATACAACCAGAGGAGTCGCCCCCTCGTGGTCAGGAGAGAATTCAGCTTTAACACATGAAGCATAGACTTCTATACAACCAGAGGAGTCGCCCCCTGGTGGTCAGGAGAGAGAATTCGGCTTTAACACATGAAGCATAGACTTCTATACAACCAGAGGAGTCGCCCCCTGGTGGTCAGGAGAGAGAATGCAGCTTTAAGACATGAAGCATAGACTTCTATACAACCAGAGGAGTCGTCCCCTGGTGGTCAGGAGAGAGAATGCAGCTTTAACACATGAAGCATAGACTTCTATACAACCAGAGGAGTCGCCCCCTGGTGGTCAGGAGAGAGAATGCAGCTTTAACACATGAAGCATAGACTTCTATACAACCAGAGGAGTCGCCCCCTGGTGGTCAGGAGAGAGAATGCAGCTTTAAGACATGAAGCATAGACTTCTATACAACCAGAGGAGTCGCCACCTTGTGGTCAGGAGAGAATTCAGCTTTAACACATGAAGCATAGACTTCTATACAACCAGAGGAGTCGCCCCCTGGTGGTCAGGAGAGAGAATTCGGCTTTAACACATGAAGCATAGACTTCTATACAACCAGAGGAGTCGCCCCCTGGTGGTCAGGAGAGAGAATGCAGCTTTAAGACATGAAGCATAGACTTCTATACAACCAGAGGAGTCGTCCCCTGGTGGTCAGGAGAGAGAATGCAGCTTTAACACATGAAGCATAGACTTCTATACAACCAGAGGAGTCGCCCCCTGGTGGTCAGGAGAGAGAATGCAGCTTTAAGACATGAAGCATAGACTTCTATACAACCAGAGGAGTCGCCACCTTGTGGTCAGGAGAGAATTCAGCTTTAACACATGAAGCATAGACTTCTATACAACCAGAGGAGTCGCCCCCTGGTGGTCAGGAGAGAGAATGCAGCTTTAAGACATGAAGCATAGACTTCTATACAACCAGAGGAGTCGCCCCCTGGTGGTCAGGAGAGAGAATGCAGCTTTAACACATGAAGCATAGACTTCTATACAACCAGAGGAGTCGCCCCCTGGTGGTCAGGAGAGAGAAAGCAGCTTTAAGACATGAAGCATAGACTTCTATACAACCAGAGGAGTCGCCCCCTGGTGGTCAGGAGAGAGAATGCAGCTTTAAGACATGAAGCATAGACTTCTATACAACCAGAGGAGTCGCCCCCTGGTGGTCAGGAGAGAGAATTCGGCTTTAACACATGAAGCATAGACTTCTATACAACCAGAGGAGTCACCCCCTGGTGGTCAGGAGAGAGAATGCAGCTTTAAGACATGAAGCATAGACTTCTATACAACCAGAGGAGTCGCCCCCTTGTGGTCAGGAGAGAGAATGCAGCTTTAAGACATGAAGCATAGACTTCTATACAACCAGAGGAGTCGCCCACTGGTGGTCAGGAGAGAGAATGCAGCTTTAACACATGAAGCATAGACTTCTATACAACCAGAGGAGTCGCCCCCTGGTGGTCAGGAGAGAGTGCAGCTTTAAGACATGAAGCATAGACTTCTATACAACCAGAGGAGTCGCCCCCTGGTGGTCAGGAGAGAATTCAGCTTTAACACATGAAGCATAGACTTCTATACAACCAGAGGAGTCGCCCCCTGGTGGTCAGGAGAGAGAATTCGGCTTTAACACATGAAGCATAGACTTCTATACAACCAGAGGAGTCGCCCCCTGGTGGTCAGGAGAGAGAATGCAGCTTTAAGACATGAAGCATAGACTTCTATACAACCAGAGGAGTCGCCCCCTGGTGGTCAGGAGAGAGAATGCAGCTTTAACACATGAAGCATAGACTTCTATACAACCAGAGGAGTCGCCCCCTGGTGGTCAGGAGAGAGAATTCGGCTTTAACACATGAAGCATAGACTTCTATACAACCAGAGGAGTCGCCCCCTGGTGGTCAGGAGAGAGAATGCAGCTTTAAGACATGAAGCATAGACTTCTATACAACCAGAGGAGTCGCCCCCTGGTGGTCAGGAGAGAGAATGCAGCTTTAAGACATGAAGCATAGACTTCTATACAACCAGAGGAGTCGCCCCCTGGTGGTCAGGAGAGAGAATGCAGCTTTAAGACATGAAGCATAGACTTCTATACAACCAGAGGAGTCGCCCCCTCGTGGTCAGGAGAGAATTCAGCTTTAACACATGAAGCATAGACTTCTATACAACCAGAAGAGTCGCCCCCTCGTGGTCAGGAGAGAGAATTCGGCTTTAACACATGAAGCATAGACTTCTATACAACCAGAGGAGTCGCCCCCTGGTGGTCAGGAGAGAGAATGCAGCTTTAAGACATGAAGCATAGACTTCTATACAACCAGAGGAGTCGTCCCCTGGTGGTCAGGAGAGAGAATGCAGCTTTAACACATGAAGCATAGACTTCTATACAACCAGAGGAGTCGCCCCCTGGTGGTCAGGAGAGAGAATGCAGCTTTAAGACATGAAGCATAGACTTCTATACAACCAGAGGAGTCGCCACCTTGTGGTCAGGAGAGAATTCAGCTTTAACACATGAATTATAGACTTCTATACAACCAGAGGAGTCGCCCCCTGGTGGTCAGGAGAGAGAATGCAGCTTTAAGACATGAAGCATAGACTTCTATACAACCAGAGGAGTCGCCCACTGGTGGTCAGGAGAGAGAATGCAGCTTTAACACATGAAGCATAGACTTCTATACAACCAGAGGAGTCGCCCCCTGGTGGTCAGGAGAGAGAATGCAGCTTTAAGACATGAAGCATAGACTTCTATACAACCAGAGGAGTCGCCCCCTAATGGTCAGGAGAGAATTCAGCTTTAACACATGAAGCATAGACTTCTATACAACCAGAGGAGTCGCCCCCTGGTGGTCAGGAGAGAGAATGCAGCTTTAAGACATGAAGCATAGACTTCTATACAACCAGAGGAGTCGCCCACTGGTGGTCAGGAGAGAGAATGCAGCTTTAACACATGAAGCATAGACTTCTATACAACCAGAGGAGTCGCCCCCTGGTGGTCAGGAGAGAGAATTCGGCTTTAACACATGAAGCATAGACTTCTATACAACCAGAGGAGTCGCCCCCTGGTGGTCAGGAGAGAGAATGCAGCTTTAAGACATGAAGCATAGACTTCTATACAACCAGAGGAGTCGCCCCCTGGTGGTCAGGAGAGAGAATGCAGCTTTAAGACATGAAGCATAGACTTCTATACAACCAGAGGAGTCGCCCCCTGGTGGTCAGGAGAGAGAATGCAGCTTTAAGACATGAAGCATAGACTTCTATACAACCAGAGGAGTCGCCCCCTCGTGGTCAGGAGAGAATTCAGCTTTAACACATGAAGCATAGACTTCTATACAACCAGAGGAGTCGCCCCCTGGTGGTCAGGAGAGAGAATGCAGCTTTAAGACATGAAGCATAGACTTCTATACAACCAGAGGAGTCGTCCCCTGGTGGTCAGGAGAGAGAATGCAGCTTTAACACATGAAGCATAGACTTCTATACAACCAGAGGAGTCGCCCCCTGGTGGTCAGGAGAGAGAATGCAGCTTTAAGACATGAAGCATAGACTTCTATACAACCAGAGGAGTCGCCACCTTGTGGTCAGGAGAGAATTCAGCTTTAACACATGAAGCATAGACTTCTATACAACCAGAGGAGTCGCCCCCTGGTGGTCAGGAGAGAGAATTCGGCTTTAACACATGAAGCATAGACTTCTATACAACCAGAGGAGTCGCCCCCTGGTGGTCAGGAGAGAGAATGCAGCTTTAAGACATGAAGCATAGACTTCTATACAACCAGAGGAGTCGTCCCCTGGTGGTCAGGAGAGAGAATGCAGCTTTAACACATGAAGCATAGACTTCTATACAACCAGAGGAGTCGCCCCCTGGTGGTCAGGAGAGAGAATGCAGCTTTAAGACATGAAGCATAGACTTCTATACAACCAGAGGAGTCGCCCCCTGGTGGTCAGGAGAGAGAATGCAGCTTTAAGACATGAAGCATAGACTTCTATACAACCAGAGGAGTCGCCCCCTCGTGGTCAGGAGAGAATTCAGCTTTAACACATGAAGCATAGACTTCTATACAACCAGAGGAGTCGCCCCCTGGTGGTCAGGAGAGAGAATTCGGCTTTAACACATGAAGCATAGACTTCTATACAACCAGAGGAGTCGCCCCCTGGTGGTCAGGAGAGAGAATGCAGCTTTAAGACATGAAGCATAGACTTCTATACAACCAGAGGAGTCGTCCCCTGGTGGTCAGGAGAGAGAATGCAGCTTTAACACATGAAGCATAGACTTCTATACAACCAGAGGAGTCGCCCCCTGGTGGTCAGGAGAGAGAATGCAGCTTTAACACATGAAGCATAGACTTCTATACAACCAGAGGAGTCGCCCCCTGGTGGTCAGGAGAGAGAATGCAGCTTTAAGACATGAAGCATAGACTTCTATACAACCAGAGGAGTCGCCACCTTGTGGTCAGGAGAGAATTCAGCTTTAACACATGAAGCATAGACTTCTATACAACCAGAGGAGTCGCCCCCTGGTGGTCAGGAGAGAGAATTCGGCTTTAACACATGAAGCACAGACTTCTATACAACCAGAGGAGTCGCCCCCTGGTGGTCAGGAGAGAGAATGCAGCTTTAAGACATGAAGCATAGACTTCTATACAACCAGAGGAGTCGTCCCCTGGTGGTCAGGAGAGAGAATGCAGCTTTAACACATGAAGCATAGACTTCTATACAACCAGAGGAGTCGCCCCCTGGTGGTCAGGAGAGAGAATGCAGCTTTAAGACATGAAGCATAGACTTCTATACAACCAGAGGAGTCGCCCCCTGGTGGTCAGGAGAGAGAATGCAGCTTTAAGACATGAAGCATAGACTTCTATACAACCAGAGGAGTCGCCCCCTCGTGGTCAGGAGAGAATTCAGCTTTAACACATGAAGCATAGACTTCTATACAACCAGAGGAGTCGCCCCCTGGTGGTCAGGAGAGAGAATTCGGCTTTAACACATGAAGCATAGACTTCTATACAACCAGAGGAGTCGCCCCCTGGTGGTCAGGAGAGAGAATGCAGCTTTAAGACATGAAGCATAGACTTCTATACAACCAGAGGAGTCGTCCCCTGGTGGTCAGGAGAGAGAATGCAGCTTTAACACATGAAGCATAGACTTCTATACAACCAGAGGAGTCGCCCCCTGGTGGTCAGGAGAGAGAATGCAGCTTTAAGACATGAAGCATAGACTTCTATACAACCAGAGGAGTCGCCACCTTGTGGTCAGGAGAGAATTCAGCTTTAACACATGAAGCATAGACTTCTATACAACCAGAGGAGTCGCCCCCTGGTGGTCAGGAGAGAGAATTCGGCTTTAACACATGAAGCATAGACTTCTATACAACCAGAGGAGTCGCCCCCTGGTGGTCAGGAGAGAGAATGCAGCTTTAAGACATGAAGCATAGACTTCTATACAACCAGAGGAGTCGCCCCCTGGTGGTCAGGAGAGAGAATGCAGCTTTAACACATGAAGCATAGACTTCTATACAACCAGAGGAGTCGCCCCCTGGTGGTCAGGAGAGAGAAAGCAGCTTTAAGACATGAAGCATAGACTTCTATACAACCAGAGGAGTCGCCCCCTCGTGGTCAGGAGAGAATTCAGCTTTAACACTTGAAGCATAGACTTCTATACAACCAGAGGAGTCGCCCCCTGGTGGTCAGGAGAGAGAATTCGGCTTTAACACATGAAGCATAGACTTCTATACAACCAGAGGAGTCGCCCCCTGGTGGTCAGGAGAGAGAATGCAGCTTTAAGACATGAAGCATAGACTTCTATACAACCAGAGGAGTCGCCCACTGGTGGTCAGGAGAGAATTCAGCTTTAACACATGAAGCATAGACTTCTATACAACCAGAGGAGTCGCCCCCTGGTGGTCAGGAGAGAGAATGCAGCTTTAAGACATGAAGCATAGACTTCTATACAACCAGAGGAGTCGCCCACTGGTGGTCAGGAGAGAGAATGCAGCTTTAACACATGAAGCATAGACTTCTATACAACCAGAGGAGTCGCCCCCTGGTGGTCAGGAGAGAGAAAGCAGCTTTAAGACATGAAGCATAGACTTCTATACAACCAGAGGAGTCGCCCCCTGGTGGTCAGGAGAGAATTCAGCTTTAACACATGAAGCATAGACTTCTATACAACCAGAGGAGTCGCCCCCTGGTGGTCAGGAGAGAGAATTCGGCTTTAACACATGACGCATAGACTTCTATACAACCAGAGGAGTCGCCCCCTGGTGGTCAGGAGAGAGAATGCAGCTTTAAGACATGAAGCATAGACTTCTATACAACCAGAGGAGTCGCCCACTGGTGGTCAGGAGAGAGAATGCAGCTTTAACACATGAAGCATAGACTTCTATACAACCAGAGGAGTCGCCCCCTGGTGGTCAGGAGAGAGAATTCGGCTTTAACACATGAAGCATAGACTTCTATACAACCAGAGGAGTCGCCCCCTGGTGGTCAGGAGAGAGAATGCAGCTTTAAGACATGAAGCATAGACTTCTATACAACCAGAGGAGTCGCCCCCTGGTGGTCAGGAGAGAGAATGCAGCTTTAAGACATGAAGCATAGACTTCTATACAACCAGAGGAGTCGCCCCCTGGTGGTCAGGAGAGAGAATGCAGCTTTAAGACATGAAGCATAGACTTCTATACAACCAGAGGAGTCGCCCCCTCGTGGTCAGGAGAGAATTCAGCTTTAACACATGAAGCATAGACTTCTATACAACCAGAGGAGTCGCCCCCTGGTGGTCAGGAGAGAGAATTCGGCTTTAACACATGAAGCATAGACTTCTATACAACCAGAGGAGTCGCCCCCTGGTGGTCAGGAGAGAGAATGCAGCTTTAAGACATGAAGCATAGACTTCTATACAACCAGAGGAGTCGTCCCCTGGTGGTCAGGAGAGAGAATGCAGCTTTAACACATGAAGCATAGACTTCTATACAACCAGAGGAGTCGCCCCCTGGTGGTCAGGAGAGAGAATGCAGCTTTAAGACATGAAGCATAGACTTCTATACAACCAGAGGAGTCGCCACCTTGTGGTCAGGAGAGAATTCAGCTTTAACACATGAAGCATAGACTTCTATACAACCAGAGGAGTCGCCCCCTGGTGGTCAGGAGAGAGAATTCGGCTTTAACACATGAAGCATAGACTTCTATACAACCAGAGGAGTCGCCCCCTGGTGGTCTGGAGAGAGAATGCAGGTTTAAGGCAGTTCAGCATAGGCTTATTTTTCAGAATCGGTCGTTGGCAACTGATCAATAACTGAAGGACGCTACAGATGAGCGCATCATCTTTATCCGACATCTTCTCTCATCTGGACTTTAGTGGCTGATGGTGACACAAACAGGACTTATAACAAGTGAGGGTGACATAACAGATTAAGTAGATCTTGAATGACTTCAGGCAAACAAATCAAATGATGATGTACACCAGTCCGACATCATGAAACGTAATAAAAACTTGGAAAACAAATAGTAAGCAGATGGAACGCTTCGTCAACATCAGACACCTGACCTCATAACGCCGGCGGCTCAAGTCGAGTTCATAAATAAAAAACCCTTTTGGTGTGGTGACATGAACTCCTGCTGCCTTGAATTATGCAAAACACAAAAGACTGGCTTGTATCACACAGATTTATTCCTTTGCATTGTATCCATTGTTCACTGCAAGTGTGTGTGTGTGTGTGGGGGTCTCTCACTGCCTTCTTTTCTGTCATCTCTCCACTCTTAATTGTGCAAAAATAATTTACCTTTGAAAAAAATAAAATAATGTTATGGCAAAAATATGCATTTCTCAACAAAAAAAAATAAAAATACATTTGATCCCCACTACGAAAATCTTTAAAAGCTGAACACATTTCGAGAAATCCTCGTTTGTTTTTTGGCATTTATTTTTATTTTGGGAGGGGGGGGCGGGGGGGGGTTAAAAAACAACATTATTTCCTTTTTTTAAACAAAAAGCAAATTATTTCTACGTTTGATGGTTGGACTCAACGCCGCTCTGGTTTAAAACGATCATATCAGTGATCTGTGATCTCATATCTCTAAGAACCAAATCGGATCAGCCAAACACAACGAAGCGCCCGTTCGTTCATCAATCTCCAGAAGAAGAGAAGTCAATCACCTAAAACAGGTCGAAATGTCACTTCTTCTTTCCACCTTTTGGAGCCTTGTCTAGTCCTTGGATGTACTTGCGAGGGATTTGATAATGATCTGAAATTTTTAAATGAAATATTAGACAGTTTATTTGTACAAGTAAAGCAATTGAGGGGAAACTCTATATATATATATAACATGCTTCGGGTATTATTGAGTTTCCACACCTATGAGCAAATTGCCGACTTGGTGAATCTGATTGCCTTGGATCTGGACCAGGACTTTGTCCTTGGACCCGGGGATGGGCTGTAAGACGGAGCTGGCCTGGACTCGGCGCTGCAAAGCAGTGCCCACGGCTGCAGGATCCAAACCGTACACTTCCAGGTTCTTTATTAGAGTCACCTGCAGGCGGCACAAGGAAACTAATTAAAAGCCAGAACTATAACTCAATATTAGGTGCGTGCCTACGTCGACCAATCACAAGAGACTGGAACTCGGCAACAACTTTAACGGCGGACAAGCGGCTAATCCTTTTCTTAATATAATGCGTAACCATTACGCATCTGGAGCTCGTGGCCACAGATGAGAGCAACAACACCAACAACAACACCACCAACAACACCACCAACAAGACCAACAACAACCACCACCACCAACACCACCAACAACACCACCACCACCACCAACAACAACAATAACAACAACACCACCAACAACACCACCAACAACACCACCACCAACAAGACCAACAACAACCACCACCACCAACACCACCAACAACACCACCACCACCACCAACAACAACAATAACAACAACACCACCAACAACACCACCGCGGTGATCACGCCAGCTGATTCGATCACATTGGTGTTCAACGACTAGTTTGAAAATACCTTCTTTTTTTATGCCACACTTGATTGCTGTCTGCCACAACTATAAAAATGTTTGGGTAATTTAACCATCCCCCGTCTGCTTGAGACTTGACTTGGACTCTAGCTCAAAGACTTGAGACTTGACCTCTAGCTCAAAGACTTGAGACCCTAGCTCAAAGACTTGAGACTTAACTTGGACTCGAGCTCAAAGACTTGAGACTTGACTTGGACTCTAGCTCAAAGACTTGAGACTTGACGTGGACTCTAGCTCAAAGACTTGAGACTTGGACTCTAGCTCAAAGACTTGAGACTTGACTTGGACTCTAGCTCAAAGACTCTAGCTCAAAGACTCTAGCTCAAAGACTTGAGACTTGACTTGGACTCTAGCTCAAAGACTTGAGACCCTAGATCAAAGACTTGAGACTTAACTTGGACTCTAGCTCAAAGACTTGAGACTTGACGTGGACTCTAGCTCAAAGACTTGAGACTTGGATTCTAGCTCAAAGACTTGAGACTTGGACTCTAGCTCAAAGACTTGAGACTTGGATTCTAGCTCAAAGACTTGAGACTTGGACTCTAGCTCAAAGACTTGAGACTTGACTTGGACTCTAGCTCAAAGACTTGAGACTTGACCTCTAGCTCAAAGACTTGAGACTTGACTTGGACTCTAGCTCAAAGACTTGAGACTTGACTTGGACTCTAGCTCAAAGACTTGAGACTTGGACTCTAGCTCAAAGACTTGAGACTTGACTTGGACTCTAGCTCAAAGACTTGAGACTTGGACTCTAGCTCAAAGACTTGAGACTTGACTTGGACTCTAGCTCAAAGACTTGAGACTTGGACTCTAGCTCAAAGACTTGAGACTTGGACTCTAGCTCAAAGACTTGAGACTTGGACTCTAGCTCAAAGACTTGAGACTTAACTTGGACTCGAGCTCAAAGACTTGAGACTTGACTTGGACTCTAGCTCAAAGACTTGAGACTTGACCTCTAGCTCAAAGACTTGAGACTTGACTTGGACTCTAGCTCAAAGACTTGAGACCCTAGCTCAAAGACTTGAGACTTAACTTGGACTCGAGCTCAAAGACTTGAGACTTGACCTCTAGCTCAAAGACTTGAGACTTGACTTGGACTCTAGCTCAAAGACTTGAGACCCTAGCTCAAAGACTTGAGACTTGACGTGGACTCTAGCTCAAAGACTTGAGACTTGGATTCTAGCTCAAAGACTTGAGACTTGACGTGGACTCTAGCTCAAAGACTTGAGACTTGGATTCTAGCTCAAAGACTTGAGACTTGACTTGGACTCTAGCTCAAAGACTTGAGACTTGACTTGGACTCTAGCTCAAAGACTTGAGACTTGACTTGGACTCTAGCTCAAAGACTTGAGACTTGACTTGGACTCTAGCTCAAAGACTTGAGACTTGGACTCTAGCTCAAAGACTTGAGACTTGGACTCTAGCTCAAAGACTTGAGACTTGGACTCTAGCTCAAGGACTTGAGACTTGACTTGGACTCTAGCTCAAAGACTTGAGACTTGGACTCTAGCTCAAAGACTTGAGACTTAACTTGGACTCTAGCTCAAAGAATTAATACTGGACTTGGACTCTAGCTCAAAGACTTGAGACTTGGACTCTAGCTCAAAGACTTGAGACTTGGACTCTGGCTCAAAGACCTGAGACTGGACTTGGACTCTGGCTCAAAGACCTGAGACTGGACTTGGACTCTGGCTCAAAGACCTGAGACTGGACTTGGACTCTGGCTCAAAGACCTGAGACTGGACTTGGACTCTAGCTCAAAGACCTGAGACTGGACTTGGACTCTGGCTCAAAGACCTGAGACTGGACTTGGACTCTGGCTCAACGACCTGAGACTGGACTTGGACTCTGGCTCAAAGACCTGAGACTGGACTTGGACTCTAGCTCAAAGACCTGAGACTGGACTTGGACTCTGGCTCAAAGACCTGAGACTGGACTTGGACTCTGGCTCAAAGACCTGAGACTTGGACTCTGGCTCAACGACCTGAGACTGGACTTGGACTCTAGCTCAAAGACCTGAGACTGGACTTGGACTCTGGCTCAACGACCTGAGACTGGACTTGGACTCTAGCTCAAAGACCTGAGACTGGACTTGGACTCTAGCTCAAAGACCTGAGACTGGACTTGGACTCTGGCTCAAAGACCTGAGACTGGACTTGGACTCTAGCTCAAAGACCTGAGACTGGACTTGGACTCTGGCTCAAAGACCTGAGACTGGACTTGGACTCTGGCTCAAAGACCTGAGACTGGACTTGGACTCTGGCTCAAAGACCTGAGACTGGACTTGGACTCTGGCTCAAAGACCTGAGACTGGACTTGGACTCTGGCTCAACGACCTGAGACTGGACTTGGACTCTAACTCAAAGACCTGAGACTGGACTTGGACTCTGGCTCAAAGACCTGAGACTGGACTTGGACTCTAGCTCAAAGACCTGAGACTGGACTTGGACTCTGGCTCAAAGACCTGAGACTGGACTTGGACTCTGGCTCAAAGACCTGAGACTGGACTTGGACTCTGGCTCAAAGACCTGAGACTGGACTTGGACTCTGGCTCAAAGACCTGAGACTGGACTTGGACTCTAGCTCAAAGACCTGAGACTGGACTTGGACTCTGGCTCAACGACCTGAGACTGGACTTGGACTCTAGCTCAACGACCTGAGACTGGACTTGGACTCTGGCTCAACGACCTGAGACTGGACTTGGACTCTAGCTCAAAGACCTGAGACTGGACTTGGACTCTAGCTCAAAGACCTGAGACTGGACTTGGACTCTAGCTCAAAGACCTGAGACTGGACTTGGACTCTGGCTTTCTTTAGCATTAAATTAAGTCGTTGTAGTAAACGTTCTCACCTTCTTATTGGAGCCTCGAGAAGCCACAGAGATGTCTATGGGCTCCATGTGGCCCTTCTTCCTGATGGGAGCATGTCCGGGGTACACGACTTGGTAGCACTCCTGCATTCTACCCAGCGCCCTGTTGGGAAGCAACGTTCAGCATTTCACCACCAAACCATCATGGAAACGACATGTGAAGGTTTGCACTGAAACTGAAGGAGGACTTTGTCCTTTCCCCCCCAACCAGCACCATGAATCGGCATGATTATCCCACCAAAAATGGATTTGCGATTCACGAAATGATCTTGATAATCATCCAAAATATGTTTAAAACCTTACATTTTGTGAAAGTAACGCACAAATGAAACAATCTTAAATAAAGCAATCATAACCCATAAGGTGCCCTTACAAAAAAAAGAAAAGAAAGGATAATCTAAATAAATAAATAAAAAAAGATAAGATTTCTTACATGATAAATCCTCTTTTTTCTTCCATGACGGACATTTTTTATTTTTTTTTTCCAAGTCACTCGTGATGACAATCGTGATTATCCCGATAATGGAAATTTAGCAGGCCAAATAAAAGTCCACCCTTCCTCCGAACTGAGCAAATGGAATTTTACTTAAAGGGGATTTATCCATTTGTTGTTAATTAATTAATAATCTCCCAGTATAGAGATTAAATAAACTATTTCCGCTCCAAACGGAGTGCAGATAAAAATTAATGATACGACTCTTTAAATGACAACATTTATGTTTTATACTGAACTTGATCCCTTAAAAAAATAAATAAAAAAATAAGAAAACAAAAAGTCTTCACCTGCTGAAGAGGTCATCCCACTTCAGAGACTCGACTTCCTGGTACTCCGATTTCTCCAGCAAGCAGTCGCACAGCGTCGGGTTTATGGTCACGTAACTGAAGAAAGTAGCATTGATTTAAAAAAAAAAGAAAAAAGAAACATCTTATGAATTATGGACGTCACTTAACAGGAAACATGCTGCCTTGTTAAGCGATGACAGTCTCCCACCATTCTTTATCAATTGGGTTCACATCCGAGATGTTTATGACCTTTAAAAAAGGAAACATGAGACGTCTCTTCCGTTTTGGGAGCCATACTCAAAAAGCATTCTGGTCAATTAAACCAACGTCACATGGTCAGTTCTGTAGTGAGTGGTCATTACAGTCGAGTTGTCCTTCCGTATTGCTTTTTTTTTTTTTTTTTTTTAAATGATGTGTATTCCTCCCCCAAACAATTCACTCTTAAAAAGCCACGCTTATATAATTAAAATTAAGCGGAAATTCAAAAAGTTCTTCAGATTTACTGCCATATTTCCATGGAAAAAGTGCTATAACTATTAATGCATTATCAAAATAGTTGCCGTTTATTTTTTGTCGATTGACAGTTTGATATATATAACAAAGCATCTACTTACTTCTTATTATTTTCATCCACCAGCTCGTTATTCTTCACATACTCGGTGACGATGTGTCTCACTTCCTCGGGCTGCAGGATCGTTCCTTTCCTGTCGGGGGATCAGAGCACAAGAATAAATGTGCATGTAAATGTGCATGAGCTTCATCTTACAGTGTTTGTTTTACACCAATTCAAAAACAGACATTTATTTTATGAATAAAAAGGATCATTCTACAGGTGCAGGTATTAGCCTTGAATCTACATGGACCTTTAAAATACACACAACTAAGCAGGGAAATACATCCAGTACAAAACAGCTGATTAAAAAGGTCCCTTCTAGATAGATAGATATAAATAAAAGAATAAACACTCTGCTTAGCATAAAGCTTTCATTACCTAGGTAAAGAAATTAAATTAAATTCTCCTCCTCGGCTGTAAAAGTCAGGGACTTAAGCGTAAATTGGAAACTCGCCGAGCCGACGCATCATTCTAGTGAACAGGTAAACAACGGAGGGACTTTAAACACGGTTTAAGATTAAGAAATTGGGATTTGGTTACAAGGAAAAAGCGGTCTTGTGGCCCTCCCCTCCCCCCCCCTCGAGGGGTTGTTGGGGATTGAGTGGCTGGACGCTGGGGGGACAAACGAGCATCGACTTCTCCCCGCAGTGTGACCCCGCCCCCACGGTCTGAACCCCTCCAACGTGTGCATGCATCGAGGTGTCAAGAAACAGAAACACACCTCTTCTTGGCATCCAGGAAGAGGGGCTCCAGTCGCGACGACACAGAGTACAGAGCCGTGATCTCGGGAGGACGGTACGGAGGCTCGGCTCCGTCCCCTCGGTCCGGCGCCGGGGACGCCTCGTCGTCCGTCTCCTCGGGAACTTTGAAGTAACGCAGCCTAGAAAGTGTAAACGAAGAAGTGGGAGGAGGAGGGGGGGGGGGGGGGCTGTGAGCTGTGAATCTCAACCAAAAGGTTTTTTTTTTAATTTAAGTCGAGACAAGGGCTTTTGGCTCACTCTCGATTTTTCCAGTCCACCTCCACAATGCTTTCCACGCCCTTGGTCAGTTCTCTCACTCGCACGAGGTTGTGCTGCTTCTGCATGGCCTGCAGGAACTTAGACAGCTTTTATGAAGAAAAGAAAAGAAAAAAAAAAAAAAAAAACACATAGAATAAATGCTCTACAGATGGGCGGTGTCAACGAGTCCGTTTCTCTTTTTCTGGACGTCCAATATACCTTTTTATAGCTGGACTTCTTGATATCCAGTTGCGTTCCACTCGGGCTGAAATAACACCAGATGTTTTTTTTTAAGTGGTATTTAAATGTTCTCTTTAGAACCCCTTGAAAAAAAGATGAGCCAAGTTTTTTTTTAATAAATATACCAGCAGGAGAACATGTGGTTCCGGAGAAAAGTGCTGGTCAGCAGAGGGAGCTCCGATTTCTTCACCTTGCTCTTGAGCGCGTGGAGAAAACACCGCAGGAGCAGGGCGTCCATTATCTCTGTGGAAATCAAGGGCCGGGACGTGACCCCGTGGTCACAACGCCAGAGAACATCTCATCTCACGGATTTAGTTACGGCCATGCAGCAGTTTGATTCCAAATCAGATAGATAAATCAGTCATAAAGATGCTTTTTTTTTTTTCTTCTGCGGTTTAAGTGACATTGTGACTATAATTGCGTTGGGAGGCGGGGCTTATGTGTGGTACCTTGTGGCATTTTCAGGTCGTCTTGATTGGCCTCCTCCTCCCCGTCGCCCCTCTCTTCCTCCTGCTCAGCCAGACTCAGCTCCTCCAGACCAGAGCGGGCTTGATTTGTGACCTTCGCACCTGGAGTCCGCTCCTGCTCCTCCTGCTCCTCCTGCTCCTCCTCCTCACACTTCTCAACCTCCTCCTCTTCGATGTCATCGGCTTCATACTCCTCTCCATTCACCTCCAGTCCTTCTCCCTCTGCATCCGGCAGCGAAGGAGGAGCCGACTTGTCTCCGAAAGCCCTAAAAAAAAAAAAAAGGAGACGCAAAAAGTTACATTATGCGTGAGGAGATTCTTATTAAGAGGGTTATTAAGCAAAATGGGAGGAGGATTTTCTATCAATGCTGTGATCTCAAAACATTAAAAAGGAAGAATTCAACAGACTAAAAACAGTGCGTATCAGCTTTCTCGTTGAGAGAAAATGTGGAATTATTCCTTTAAAAACAAAAACATGGGACAAAATGTGCAGTTCGACGGAGGGCTACTCGCCAGAGGTTGTCCATGTACGCGTGGAGGACGCACACGCCTCTCCCTTTCATGCCCAGACTGCGCATCTCCCCGCTGGACACGGCGGCGCTGCCGACTGCGACCGGAGCTCTGCAATCAACCGGAAAGATATGCGTGTCTAGACGTCTTTTCTTTCCCCCAAAATATTTCACGAGGAGGACTCACCTGTTGTTCACCAGCGTGACCGAACAGCAGTCGCCCCGTTTCACCTCCGGGAGACCGCTTGAAGGCACCACCACACCTGGCAGCATCAGGTCTTTTTTTTATGGGGGGGGGGGGGGGGGGGGGCAGTATTTGTTACTTCATGTCCATGTAGATTATTGGCAAACAAATCCTCTGTCTATAGCTAATCACGTGATTTCTGGTATTTAAATGGATAAAAAGTTGATATAAAATACCCAAGTGGGTCGTGTGCTCCTGTGTGAATTTAATACGGGACAAATGAGAAGTATTTTTCTCATTTTATTAAGAACATTTGTGCAAAATTAACTATTTCGAGACAAAATCTTTTTCTAGAAACTGAGACTCAGATTCGTGCAAACAATAACAAAGCGTACCTGCCCCTCCGACCAGCTTCTGGAGCACCGGGGGCCACGTCCTGAACGTCGGCAGGAGAGCCGGGTAGCGCCAGAGCACGTAGACTGAAGGACAAGAATTGCGATCCGTTAAAAGAAGAGCGCTCAAGTATTCATCCAACAATCTCTGGACCGCCGCGATAATTTACCCGTCGGATAAAGTCGCTTCTCCAGTTCGAAGAACAGCGGGTTTTTGTGGAGGACATAAAGTGTCAGGGCGTCTCCTTTGTGTGCGTAGATCTTCACGACGTTCAGCTCCTCTTTGTTGGGGACCAGCTCCGTCAGCTCGTCGGCGGTCAGCGAGGGGAAGGCCGCAGATATGTCCGCTTTGAGCTTCCTCCTGGAAGTGAACACAACTCAGTTACTGGGCACAATAATAGTACATATTACTGCTTTACAGTATATATATATATATATATATATATATATATATATATATATATATATATATATATATATATATATATATATATATATATATATATGTATGTAACATTGAATATGCTTAAAAAACAACAACATTGGCTCTGTTCTCTGTTGACCTAAAAAGTCAGAAAGGAACCAGAAGAACGAATACGCCTCCACTTCTCCTCCAGCTCCGCCCCCCCCCCCGTGCCCCCCTTTCGTCACAATTACTCCACAATCAAGACGCCCGTGACCTCCAGTCTCAAGCCATGCGATGCAACCCGCCTCCTCCAGAGGAATGCAATGTATCGGCGTCTTCTAATCTCAGTAATAGCTGACATCTGGGCGGGTACGTGCAGAAGGTGTGCTGCCGAGCAAAGAGATTGGCACCCCGGAAGGGAGCTAGAGCAGCATTAATTATGCGTATATGTTTTCAGCTTGACCCGATGGCCTCAAAAGACTGATTTGTGACCAACGGCACTGGACACTGGTGGCGAGTTCACTACCACGAAGAACATTTTAGAACCTTGTGTAGGAGAATCCAGACTTGGTGTGATTGTTATCTGGTTACAAATAGAAACTATATTTTCCTGTCCAACGGAGCTTTCGTGAGACGTAAAAAAAATCAACAGTGGACCTGTTCTCCATTGAGCCATCCAGAACAACAGGGCTTAACATCCCGAGGGGTCAGAGGTCAGAGTGCAGCTGACCCTTTGTCGCACACTGAAAGTTGCCGATTAAACATATCCTGTGTGGTTTGCAGAGCTTATTCGAACCGGTGGGATGCTCGATTTCTCTACGAATGAGGCTGCTGTCACTCAAAGAAAATAGCTTGCAGACTTAGTCACAGACTCAGTTTTGTCTTCTTTTTTTTTTTTCATGTGCATTTTAGATTTAAAATCGACTACATGTGCGTAATGCGTCAAGAAAAATTGTCAGAGATATGCCGAGCATGCGGGAATGTGTCCAGGGAGAAAGAAAGATGGCCGTGATGACCGGGTGAGATTAAACTGACCGTTCTGTAATCTTACAGATATAAAATATGACTAATCTACTGCCAGTGTGCAACATGCGGCCTCTGGTTTCACCGGATCTGGATTGGAAAACCCGCCGCTGGAGCAGGACTCCTGTTGTCCAGCAAGTCTTGTTAAAGAAAAAATAAAGTTCCATTCATGAATGTTTCACTCTTCATAATTGCACATTCTGCAATTACAAAAGTACTTGTCGGGCGCACTGCACTGATTGGCTGTTGGCCCACCTGCTACTCCCAGTGAGGCCCCTTTGTATTATTATTTTTATATATATATATATATATATATATATATATATATATATATATATGTGCATGGGAGCCACCATAGTTCACTATGACATTACAAGACAACATACACATTTTGAGAATCTCCCAGTGAGTCTTAATTGTTTACATTACTAGCATTACGTTCTTCCTGAGGTCAAAGGTCACTGAATTAGCAGGTTAACAGGTGACGTAACACACGTTTGTGGGACCGAGACAAGACAAACCGCTGCAGCTGTGACGTGTACACAACGGCACGCGCACGAAAACCAGTAGGTGTGAAAACCAGTTTGGGGCGGTGTGTGTGTGTGTGTGTGTGTGTGTGTGTGTGTGTGTGTGTGTGTGTGTGTGTGTGTGTGTGTGTGTGTGTGTGTGTGTGTGTGTGTGTGTGTGTGTGTGTGTGTGTGTGTGTGTGTGTGTGTGTGTGTGTGTGTGTGTGTGTGTGTGTGTGTGTGTGTGTGTGTGTGTGTGTGTGTGTGTGTGTGTGTGTGTGTGTGTGTGTGTGTGTGTGTGTGTGTGTGTGTGTGTGTGTGTGTGTGTGTGTGTGTGTGTGTGTGTGTGTGTGTGTGTGTGTGTGTAACACCGGCTCACCTGTCTGACCCTTTGATGGCGGTGTTAGATCTGACACGGAACTGTCGGGCAAACATCTTCTCAGAAAATAAACAACTCGTTTCCGCCCTCTTGATATAACGATGAGCGGACGCTTCTGCGCCGGCGCGACAGTCTGAGACTTTCTTCTTCTTTTTTTATTAACAGTAAACAACTATAGCTCGCTGGTCTACGGTGGTCCGACACGTATTTATGTCCGACGTGAAACCGCGCCGCGTCAACGTTCGTTCCGCGTGCCGGATGATGGGCGAAGTGAGCGGAAGTGGTCGTCGTTGTGTGACCTGGACTTCATAGTTGTAGCATTTGTAAGGATTTAATATATTATATATATATTATATATATAATATGTATATATATATAATATATATATTAATATATATATTAATTAATATATTATATATATAATATGTATATATATATAATATATATATTAATATATATATTAATTAATATATTATATATATTAATTAATTAATTAATATGTCAATACATTGCTTCATCCAAACGCCGGCATGGTGAAAGGGAGGGAGACAGATGTTGACAGATGTTTTTTTTTATTTTTTATTAATTAACAATTGCACATGTACAATTTCGTAAATTGTAAAAAGAAGCTATCTCAAAAAAAGAAAAAAGCAAGATACTTTGAAATGCAGCCAAACCAACAATCCAGTGGGGAGGAAGTCCCTCTTCTGTAGTATTGATGAGAGGAGGCGGTGAGTGATTGGGAGGATGGGGTTGAGAGGGCTGGGCATTCCAATACGCATATTTAGGATGCCTGAAATATATTTAGTATGTCCCAATACATAGTTTATCAAACGAGAGAGTGCCAACAATACCATGTTCTAGTACTCTAGTTTTCTTGATTTATTCCCTCAACATTGTAAACATGAGTTTATTCTCTCAATTTCTAGTTTCAAGTCTTCTTCAATAACAGCATGGTGTTCATTTAGTAAGTAATCAGTAACATGCAGAGAGAAGTCCTTAAATGTCAAAGCACAGACCACAGATATTTGAAGTTGATTTTATTGATGAGCTCTTTGCAGCATCTGTTTCTTGAGTCAAACCATACATTGGTCATCGTTGGCATTATCTGCTGCATATCTTGTCATGCTTTTTCCAGACCGTGCATCAGATCCAAATGTATGCGTTTTACCACTGCTGTGCTATCTCAATAAAAGTTAAGTCTGCATGCCATAAGAGACAATTCAATATATCACGCACACTGAAGACAATTCTTTCCAAAATATCCTGTTGTCCAAAAAACAATTATTCAATTATTTAATCTTGCGTCTTCTTCACATCGAGTCCAGATGAGAAGGGTCAGGGCTGAATTTTGTTACCATGTCCAACCCCGCATTTATTTATCAGAATGCCCTCGTTCTAACCTGACCGGTTGTTTGTTGTATCAAGTTTTATTTAATGCAATAAAACTGTAATAAACAGCTGAGACCGCCCGGAGTTTCGCATATAGAACATATGGACAGGTGAAACAAGCATACTGGAAAGTAACCAAGTACTTTAAATAAACTAGTGTTCTTAAGTACAGTTTTGAGGTACTCGTACTTCACTTGAGTATTTCCATTCTATACAACGTTATACCTCGAAAAGAAGGCGATGTTCATTTAGTAAATTATGGTCCATTTAGAGTCAAATAGACCAGAAAGCAGGGTATGCTTTAGGGCGGGGCTTACTGTGATTGGCAGGTCGCTTGCCACAAACCTCCGCATTCCAAACACGGTAACTTCTGTTCATTGGCTGCAAAAAAACAACAACATGGCGACGGCCGTAATTTAAGATGTCGACGACGAAATCGCAGAACTCAAGCCCTCAAAACAGCAGTCCTCAAACCGAATGGTGGTGTCACTTTGACTACGTCCACTTCTTCTATACAGTTCTATGGAGGCGACAAGGACAACGTGCTTGAGGATGAACACAATGGAAGCTTCAAGTACGGGAGTTAGCGCGCTACAACTTTCGCAGTGGAACATCGGTACACGAAAAAATGGCTGCCGCTCTGACCAGCCTGCTACATCGATTTCAACGGGAAATCCTGTTTCTATGGAGGGGACTGAAAAAGTTGTTGTAATTAGGTTATTTACTAATAAAGTATGGGAAGGAAGCAATAATTATTCCAACAAGGAAACCTGGGAAGGATGCCAGCTGGCCAACAAACCACCACCCATTGCTTTGACATCACATGTCTGTAAATTGACGGATCGGATGGTCAGCAAGAGGCTACTCTAAGTCTCGGAGAATTAGCGCTGTGGTGGCATAGATTTAATGAGGGTCGAATCCAGTGGTATGTATGAAGGATGAGATAAAACCTAAAGTAAATAAAGAGACAATGGCGGCAGTGTTCTTTTTAAAGCAGATGACATGTCAGGGTTGATGATCAAATTATTATGGCATTCGGAGGAAAACGTCTCGCATGGGTTCGGGGACTTTTCTGAGATGAAGATACGTCCAGGTTGAGTTAAGGTCGGAGCTTAAAACACATCAAGGGAGAGTAATATAGGAGCAGAAAGGACGTTGCCAGTCACTTCAACGTAGCAGGACGGTCAGGGCAGCGGCTATTGTTTTTGTGTAGCGGGCTAGCAAGCTAGCAGGCTAGCGGGCTAGCTTCCGTATAATCTAAACTCACTTATGGCGAGTCACAGTTCCCAGTCACATCAATGAAGCAGGACGGTCAGGGCAGCGGCTATTGTTTTTGTGTAGCAGGCTAGCAAGCTAGCAGGGCTAGCTTCCGTATGATATAAACTGACTTTTGGTGAGTCACAGTTCAAAGTCACATCACAGTAGCAGGACGGTCAGAGCAGCGGCTATTGTTTTTGTGTAGCGGGCTAGCAAGCTAGCAGGCTAGCGGGCTAGCTTCCGTATAATCTAAACTCACTTATGGCGAGTCACAGTTCCCAGTCACATCAATGAAGCAGGACGGTCAGGGCAGCGGCTATTGTTTTTGTGTAGCGGGCTAGCAAGCTAGCAGGGCTAGCTTCCGTATGATATAAACTGACTTTTGGTGAGTCACAGTTCAAAGTCACATCACAGTAGCAGGACGGTCAGAGCAGCGGCTATTGTTTTTGTGTAGCGGGCTAGCAAGCTAGCAGGCTAGCGGGCTAGCTTCCGTATAATCTAAACTCACTTATGGCGAGTCACAGTTCCCAGTCACATCAATGAAGCAGGACGGTCAGGGCAGCGGCTATTGTTTTTGTGTAGCGGGCTAGCAAGCTAGCAGGGCTAGCTTCCGTATGATATAAACTGACTTTTGGTGAGTCACAGTTCAAAGTCACATCACAGTAGCAGGACGGTCAGAGCAGCGGCTATTGTTTTTGTGTAGCGGGCTAGCAAGCTAGCAGGCTAGCGGGCTAGCTTCCGTATAATCTAAACTCACTTATGGCGAGTCACAGTTCCCAGTCACATCAATGAAGCAGGACGGTCAGGGCAGCGGCTATTGTTTTTGTGTAGCGGGCTAGCAAGCTAGCAGGGCTAGCTTCCGTATGATATAAACTGACTTATGGCGAGTCACAGTTTTGCAGTAATATTGTCACAGCGTAGGAAAAGCACGTCGCTATCGCCAGATGAGACAACTTTGTTTGGCTGATGTAGCATGAAAGCATGGCGGAATTAGCTAGTTAGCATTCCCGCTAAAGGTCTAACTCCGCTTTCTTCCCGGCGAGCTGCGGCTACACTTTAGCAACTCACCATAGTAACTTAACAATAATCTACATTTTCTTTTGTACGAAATTAAACGACCACGGAAACCACTTGAAGGTCCGTTCCACTCCTGTTCTACTTCTATGGCTGTCAGTCAAATATGTAAATATGCGGATGGATATGGCGAGATCACTATTTGCAGATGACGGCGAGGAAGAAATATAGGATTCGTCAAGTGGAAGTGTGGGTTTGTGCGTCCTGTTTGAAAGTTCGGATGTGATTCATTTTTAGAAAATGGCGAAGAAGGACAGAAAATTGCATTTTTTATTAATATACAACATATAATTATAAATGTTTTTGGATGCAAACTAGCTGAAATGTTTAAAAAAAAAAAAAAAAAAAGTCAGCCGCCTCCACACTTAATTTTATTATCTATTATTTCTTCCGGAGCGTGGCAGATTCAAATTCAAAAGCATGAACAAAAAAACAAATTGATCAGATTGATACAAGATGTCATGGCCCTAGAGGAGAGCAGCAGCATCCCGGACTCCTCTTTCCTGCAGGTGTCGCTGTTGAACCCTTTTAAACTGTTTCATAAGTTCATTTCTTTTTTCTAAGATTTTTTTACATTTTTTTTTTTTAAATGACACTGAGATTTAGACATTTGTTTATTAAAAAAATAAATACATGTTGATCTCCCTCTTGCCTCTCAGAAGTAAGAGGAGGAACAACCCCCCCCCCCCCCCCCCCCCCCCCCTCCCCCCCTCCCCACAGTCCACCATCTCAGTCCGGAAGTTTGGCTAATTCGTTTATCCCCCTGATTGATTCATTTTCATTTTCATGAAGTGATTTAATTAATAATTTTCATGCAACCGGCACAAGAAGTTGTGTTCGAGAAGCTTTGATGATAAAAGCTGGAAAGTCAGTCCGCTGGTGGAGGACTTTGAAGGGGGGCTGGTGTGTGTGTGTGTGTGTGTGCGTGTGTGTGTGTGTGTGTGTGTGTGTGTGTGTGTGTGTGTGTGTGTGTGTGTGTGTGTGTGTGTGTGTGTGAGTGTGTGTGTGTGTGTCACACAAGGACAACAACGTGCGCTCCGGCTGAGACAAGCGAGCCAGTGACCGGTCGTTACCGCTCATGTTAAAGCATGTCGAATCCGCTGCAGCAGGCTCTCCCGAACCAGAACCCGAACCAGAACCAGAACCCGAACCCGAACCCGAACCCGAACCCGAACCCGAACCCGAACCCGAACCCGAACCCGCAGCAGCCCCATCTGAACGCTGCTCCGTTCCCTGCGCAGTGTTTCGTGAATCCGTTTAACAACCCGCTCCAGATCAGAAGGAACGTGATCACAGACGATTACGACGTCACGAGTCAGGTGCTCGGGAAGGGGATAAACGGCCGAGTGCTGGAAGCCTTCCACAGAGAGAGTGGAGCAAAGTACGCACTGAAGGTACCGTGACCCCCCCCCCCCCCCTGTATTATTAGGAGGAGAATGCACGCTTTCTGATCTATTGTGGCTATTTAATATGAAGTCATAATGTAGTTTTTGCTATAGCAGCCTATAAGATAGCGGAATAAACATTGTCCAGTGTTTTTTTTTTGTTTGTTATTGATCAGATGTGTCTGAGCCATAATTCAGATGCATTGTTTTTGTTTGTGTCTCTCGGGATGCGGTGAGGTCATCGTTGACACATGAGTGCCACAGAGTCCTGCACATTGTGCAGACGCTCGGGAACAAGAAACACGTGTCTTTCTGCATCGCGATGTTTGCATTGCTTGAAGGCAGCACCTCGTGGAGAAAAGATGTACGTTGTGCTTGGTTTGGCGTCAAGGTCGCACAGATTTGAATGTAATCTCCATTTAAATTGTTTGGATTTGCTAAAGAAATAAAGGCATTAAACACCCTCACATGCAGGCGGCAGTTCCAATAATTCCTGGGGGGAGGGGGGGCTCTCCTGCTCCAGCCGCTCCTTATCTACACTTCCTTCATCTCAACTTTGTCTGAGAAGCCCATTGAAACTTTGTTTTTTTTTCTTCTTATTTTTAGTGAGCAGGATCAAAAGCCCGGCCCACGAAAAAGGACTGTTGCGCCATGAGTTTTTTTTTTTTTTGCCACCCCGGGGGCAAAGAAAGTGCGGCGGAGGCCTCGGCGGTCGGGATGATGTGTCATGTGAAGCGAGGTTGTGAGAGAACTTTCATCTTCCTCTTGGAGAAGATTCTGCCTCTCACACACACACACACACACACACACACACACACACGGGTTGCTCTCAGTTTTCAGCCCGTGGGGAGAGATCTATCAGTCCGTTATCGCCCCCGCATTCCTCTGGAAGAAACGCGTGTGATGCACATCCAACAATATTGAGTACCTGCTGTCACATCTGGATTTAAAGGCAATACTCGTATTTAGAGCTCAGCAGGGAGGGGTAATATATTTATTTGCCTCTAGTGCGAGCTTGTAATTTAAGGGCTTCATTGGATTTGCGAGGGGTCTAATTTATGTCCCACCGTTTGGTAAACGATATATATTGTCAGGCAGCTCCGGCCTCTTGGGAAGGGGGGGGCACCGTTTCGACGGTGTGTCGTGTTTTTTTAGAACGAACTTTTCCAATTCCAGCCGTGAAGGAGGGAGGAGGGGAACATGCCATGTGTCTAAAAGTAGCCCGGTGCGAGAGGCCCGAGATGGCTGAGAGATTATGACGTGTGGTGTGGGTACAGCAGGACTATGGGGGGGGGGGGGGGGGTCATGCTGACAGCACATGCTCAGCAGGGAAGGAATTTTGACATGGAGGACAAGATGGAGGATCTGGCCAATGTACCAATCCTTCCCCTGGACCTTTTGTTTGTGTGTTTATCATTTTTGTGTAAAACCTCAGCTGCTAATTGTTCAGACGAGAACTCCACGTCCCCTCGAACATTTTTGCCTCTTAATTCGCTTTCATCAGATGTGATTTACGGACGTAAAGATCACCCAAATGTGGTCTTTTCATGAAGAAGAAATAAAACATTTTGTTCTGCCATGTTGTGTGCAGTTTTTTTGGGGGATAGTGGACGGCAAACAGGCGATCCGCGGGCCAAAACTTCCTTTTCTTTCTTTCCTTTTCCTCTTATTTCAACTAATCCTTGAAAGAAAAACAATCCCTATTGATCCCATTTAATCCCCTTAAATGTTGCACCTTGTTCATTGAAAGAAAACCAGCCTTATTAATATTGTATCCCATATAAATCCCCATAAATGTTGCACCCCGTTCCTTTAAACAAACCACCCTTATTAATATTGTATCCCATTTAAATCCCACTAAATCCTGCACCCTGTTTCTGTAAAGAAAACCCACTTATTACGATTAAATCCCACTTAAATCCCACTAGATCCTGCACCCTGTTCCTTTAAAGATAACTCACTTATTAATATTGAATCCCATTTAAATCCCCCTAAATGCGACACACTCTTCCTTTTAAGTGGACACGCAGGAAGCCCCAGTGACCGAAGCATAAATACAGAGATAATCCTGCAGTTACAAGTGGCATCCTCCTCCGATCCTTTGAACATCGGTAAATCCTCATCTTCCACATGGGCCCCGTCCTCTCGGAGTCTCGCGCTGACATCTCCGAACAGCTCGTGAAAGCGAGAGCATAACATCACGACGCACATATGCGCGACAGACTAATTCCGCACGATGAAATGCCCCGCGGTAAATGAAAGACCGACGTACTCTGAAGGAGGAGATTGTAAAAGCTGATGAATTCACGTTGTGAAATATCGAAGAAAGAATGCGACTGAAAGGAATACACGTTGTTACCAGTATTGACAGAGATGCGTTGACCCCGATGCAGCATGAATTCTCCCACAGTAAATCCCCCTGAAGTACAGCTTGTGCTCTCCGACCCACAGAGAGCCAAGTTTAAAGGGGAACAGGCCGACTGCACTTAAAAACTAAATCCTTTCATTATTGTTAAATTAAACGCAATTCTCACATCTTGACAGCGACCGATGAACGCTGGAAGTGTCGGCTGTTTGCTGTCATCGCGATCATTCTTGGGGGCGTGGCTTCGGAGGGAGGCCTGGCGGTTACTGTTGACGACTCGCCGACATTCTTGCTAAATTCAGCGACTTTCGGAGCTGCCGCTGCTCGCTGCTTTGATCGGAGACGAGTTGGGGAAACACCGTTTTTTTTCGGTTTTCTGTTCTATTTTGTGGGACTGACAGTCCAAAACCCAAAATTAATCGGTCAAAATGCGTGATAGAAAAAGCCTTCCTGCAGTAACATTCGTATTTACAAGGGGGGGGAAATGCCCGAGCCCCCGTAATGGCTTTTAATAAACATCGACTGAGAATGGTATGTTCCTTTTATTTTGGCGAAATTCTAAACAAACCAAAAAAATATGAACCTTGTTAAACCAAAAGAAGAGATCTGACTGATTTGTTTGTTTCCCTTCGTTCTCAGATGCTGCAGGATTGTCCCGAGGCCAGACGGGAGGTGGAGCTCCACTGGAGGGTGTCACCGTGCCACCACGTTGTGCCCATCATAGACGTTTATGAGAACCTCCACCAGGGCAGGAAGTGCCTCCTCGTCATAATGGAGTGGTTTGTTCTCCTGCACACACACACACACATCCAGAGCCAAGGCTGTACGTGTGGTCTCCCAACACAATTGCGTCATGTTAGCTTAGTTAACGCACACCATTGCTGAGGTGAGCGGTTTTCTAAACGCTTCAGGAGACGAGGTAATAGGAAGCAGGCCGAGGCCGCTCGGCAACACACAATCAGGCCGGTGTTTCCAACTTCGTCCGAACGGGCCAACTCTTGTGTTACGAAATACCAGAAGTTCTCAAAACTGGAAAGGATATGATTAGATTAAAGTTGTGCTATGTTTCAATCCCGACTAAGAACAATAAAAGGGACTAATAATATCTGTAAGTGAGTGAACTTTTGGTCGAGAGCTTTTTTTTTTGGACCTAAAAATCGAATTAGCAGCATTTCATTGAGGAAAATCACTTTTGTATAATTTTTTCCGTGGCACGTAAAAGGATCGTAGAGCTCGGCAAAAAGTGATCCGCTCTAAAACGAGGCAATGGATGAGGCGAACGCAGTTTATCCCACAACATACACAATGCACGTGTAGTTAATTAGCACCTCGGAGGAGGTCGAAGCAATCTTGTGTGACCCCCCCCCTTGGTCCAAATTATTTACTTTGGGAGTCTGGAACATCTCAAAGGACCTCACCTAACCTGCAGACACCGAGTTCAACATGCCAAGTTTAAAGGACTCAAACGGCCTCTGAGGTTAAATACCATGAAAGCAACAGGGATTGCTCACTTTAAGTAATATGTAGCCCCTCGGACCGCCGTGTGCATCATTTGTGACCTTAGGTGAACTTGCTCTAAATGCAGATTCATTACACTGTGTTTATGTTCCATTTTTCTTTATTTCTCTTTTCAGTATGGACGGAGGGGAATTATTCAGTCACATCCAAGACAGAGGAAAAGGAAATCTTGCATTTACAGAAAGAGGTAAAGAGGTTATTATTTATCAAGTCCAGTTCAAGGTACACACCTTAATCTTTCTGTGTGGTTTTGATGCTCCAGGTCCCAGGATTCTTGGTGCAGTCAATAATTGGCCTTTTCTCTTTCACGACACAAACGATTTTTGTCCAAAAAAAGCTCAAAATGACTCTTGACGCTAACCACAGTTACACATTTTGTTTCCTTTTGGAATGCTTTTACTTTGAAGGGGCGACACACTTCTCCGTCTGAGAGTGAACAATAAACAGGAAAGCTGTTGTCAGTGAGGTGAAATCACGGGAACTGAAAATGTCAGTCGAAAAGTAAATAGCAATCAATTAAATGTTTCAGTGGTAGCGAAAACATAAAAGATTCTGGTTCCAGCTGCTCAAATGTGAGGATTTAATTGAATATTGTTGGTTTTTGGTCTGTTTGGACACATTTTTCACATTTTACATTTTAATAGACATGCTGAATTGGGTGATGAAGAACATTTATCAAGATTAAAGCCACTGGAATTCACGAACGCCTAGTTTTTCTTGGTAACTCTACTTTGTACGAAGGAAAGTACAGAATAGAAACTTCTCTGACGCAGCTGTGTCCGTAAATTAAATTGTGGTTTAAACAAAAGGAGGGCGAATACACAAGTTTGAAGGAGGGCCAGAGCTGTGACGGGAATTTATTAGCTCATAAACCTTCATCTAACCAATAAAAATGATAATTAGGATTATAAGGTGTGATTTGTCCCAGGAAGAGAATTAATCTATTCACACCTGCACAGGCCGACCGAGTTTAAAAGTAAATAAAATCAGAGACATAATAATAATAATGCATTTTATTTCTAAAGCACTTTTCATTCAAAAAGAATCTCAGAGTGCTAGAGATAAATAATAAAAAATAAAATAGCTGGCAAAAACGCCTTCCTGAATAAAAAGGTTTTTAGGCCGGTCCCAAATTTAGAAACCTGAATTTGAAAAAAGGGAAAACGGGTATGAGCCAGGACTCAAGTTCTTCCTAAGATTTATTTTAAACATGACGATAAAATCAGTTAGGATCCCATTCTATAGAGAGTCACAGTCATTCCTGTGATGCAGCATGCTCAATACCAGAGCCCCCGGCCCACCTAAATGGAACGGGGTCATAGCTGATGTTATTAATTACCACTTGTGTGTGTGTTTACCCTGCAGTAGACAGGAAAAACAGCTACTTAACAGCAAACCTGTAAAATGTGGCATCCCAATTCAGTAACCAAAACAAAAAGCTCAATTCAGACCAGGTTTATGTAAATGTCGTTCCTTCTGCCGCCTGAATGGAACCGGTTAAGACAAAAAGAGGGAGAAGACGCAAAGAAAAAGGTTGTTTGGAGACCAAAAATAAAATAATTGATCAAATATTGTTATTTAGAAAAAGAATGAATGAGATGTGAACAATCGACATCGCCAGTGGAAATCAGCTCATATAGCTGTGAGAGAAGGAAGTAGACTGAACCGGCCAGGTGAGCCAAATCTCAGGTGAACCAGATCAAAATCTAAAGGATTCTAACTTTTAACAATATTAAAAAAATATGCTGCCGAATGTATAATCTAATCTGCATCTTTCTGTTTGAACCGTGTCGTCTCTCTTCGCTTCCTTTTGAACTCAGAGGCCTCTGGCATCATGAAGAGTATCGGAGAAGCCGTACGTTTCTTGCATTCCATCAACATCGCCCACAGAGACGTCAAGGTAACGGTGAAGTTGACGACAGAACTTGCAACGTGAGATTGTTCTTAACTTAATAAAGCTGCCGTGGTTTTGTTGTCATTGTGCTCTCATGCCACTGACACATTTAATATCCTGTCAAAGGACCTGTATTTAAGGCCAAGTAGAACAATCGGCAATAAGTGAAATCCTCTCGAGCTGAAATACGCAGACTGGACCGCCCCACATGGCAAACCCACAATGGTTTCCATGAACAAGTCCAACACTGGAAGCTTTTATTTTGTGTATCTTGATTTGGTAACTGGGTATTGTTTTTATTGCTAACTAGAACCATATTCGGTTCTTTGGCTCGTCCTCATAGGAAAATGCCTTTTGTTTGCTAGTGGAACCTTTTATTAGGGTTCCACCTGGAACACATTCAGAGGGTTCTCGCTAGAACTTAACGTAAAGGGTTATGCCTAGAACCATCTGTGAAAGCTTCAACCCAGAACCTCCAATGAGAGTCTCTACAGCAAATCCTTCTATGGTTCCATCCAGAAACTCCCTCTTGAGGTTCTATCCTTTACACCTTTTAACGATGCTAACAAGGGGTTTTCTACCCAGAACCCTTTTGTATTCCAAGGTTTTCATCTAGAACCAACCTATTTGTTTCTACCAAGAGCCCTTTTATAGTCCAAGGGATAGTCTGGACCCACCCCAACCCCAACCCTGAGTCTCACAAAGAACCCTTGAAAATGCATTTAGTCAAAAAGGGTTCTTGATGGAACCCGTAGTCTCACAAAGAACCCTTGAAAATGCATTTAGTCAAAAAGGGTTCTTGATGGAACCCGTAGTCTCACAAAGAACCCTTGAAAATGCATTTAGTCAAAAAGGGTACTTCTGGAGCGAATGGTTACGGGTAGAAATTCAGCACTTCGGGAAGAACCTGTTTGGAACCCTTATTTCTAAGAGTGTAGCATAAAGGCATATAAAAAGTGTAGTTTTACAAAACAGAAATAGTACTCTTATTTTTCCTTTCTCGTGGTTGATGACCATGTACTCCCTTTCAGCCAGAGAACCTGCTGTACACCTCCAAAAGGCCAGATGCCCTCCTCAAGCTGACAGACTTTGGGTTTGCCAAAGAAATCACCACCGTAAACTCTTTAGCGACACCTTGTTTTACCCCCTACTACGTTGGTAAGACGCCACCGCATGGGACTTGTGATCGTACCTTCATCAGGTTGAAGGATGTGTCAATGTAGACAAACGGACAGTTGTTTTGATGACCATCTCATTAGCTTTGAGTCCAATCGCATACCTTTTATATCACATACCTTTTGAAGTATCGCATAAACTGTATGGAAATGGGATTTATTTTATATATATATATTTGTGTATATATATATTTATATGTATATATATATATATATATATATATATATATATTTATATACATTTTATATTGTCTTTGTCTCCAGACAACATGAAATATGCCCAATCGTAACTAACTTGAAAGAACAATTAAAACTTGCCCAATTCCGATTCCTCCAATTTAAAGCATTTCTCTTGACGCTGTTGCAGCTCCGGAGGTTCTCGGTCCAGAGAAGTACGACAGATCCTGTGACATGTGGTCCCTGGGCGTCATTATGTATATTCTGTAAGTCAGTCGGAGGGATTTGACTATTCTCGTCTTGCAATCAAACATCTCTGTTCACTGTGAGGCTTCTCAAAATAATGTTTGCTTCTAATTATATGATTTTGTTTCTTCTTCTTTTCTTTGTTACACACAGACTTTGTGGATATCCTCCCTTTTTCTCACATCACGGTCTGGCGATATCCCCGGGAATGAAAAGACGGATCCGTAATGGACAATATGACTTCCCCAAGCCAGAGTGGTGCGATGTGTCTGAGGAAGGTGAGAGGGGCGGAAAATGGAACGGGTGTTTCATGCTAAAGACTCAGTTTTACTCTCCATGCATGCTCCATCCACCATTAAAAACACATCAACAGTATAATGATAAACAGTATTAAACATGATACACAGTATAATTATAAACAGTATAAAACATGATAAACAGTATAACACATGATACACAGTATAACACATTATAAACAGCGTAATGATAAACAGTATAATGATAAACAGTATAATGATAAACAGTATAAAACATGATAAACAGTATAACACACGATAAACAGTATAAAACATGATAAACAGTATAAAACATTATAAACAGCGTAATAATAAACAGTATACATGTTACTCAAGTAACAATGAATACAGAAGCGCAGCAGCAAAGCAATACTACTTATTGGTCATCGCCCTCCTAACATCTTTCTAGTATTTTATGAATTACACGGTACTTTGCAACGGCGTTGCAGATTGTTTTATTTAACTTTCATTTGGAAAAGTAGTCCCACATAAGTAGTTACCACATGATTGTTTAAAGATGATGATGATGATGATGATGATGATGATGACTATGATGATAATGATGATGAATTCCTGTTCCAGCCAAGCAGCTAATCCGCCACTTGCTGAAGACCGAGCCCACCCAGAGAATGAGCATCGGCGAGTTCATGAACCATCCCTGGATTACCGTGAGCGGCCGCCCGAAGCCTCTTGAATCTGCCGCTTTGTGAGAGATGTTTTGTGTGGGATTCGAACCCGACGCTCATTCACGTTCTCTCGCCCCGATGCAGCGGTCCGTGGAGGTTCCTCGAACGCCTCTTCACACCAGCCGTGTGCTGCGGGAGGAGCAAGAAGTCTGGGAGAAGGTGAAGGTGAGTGCTGGTGCTTGATTTGTGATCAAGGGGTTGAGGGTTTAATGCTAGTATACGATTGAAACCCAATGTAAATTAAATCTGGGCGTGCGTGTGTTTTTTTTTTTTCATTCTGTTTTGATAAAAGCGATATTGTTATTTCTGTCGTCAGGAGGAAATGACAAACGCCCTGCAGACGATGAGAGTGGACTGCGATCAAATTAAAATCAAAACCATTGACGACTCGACTAATCCTCTGCTCTTGAAGAGAAGAAAGAAAAGTCAAAACTCAGCCACGCAGCTTCCAGGCCAGTGAAATAAAGACGTATTCAGTTTCACACTCAAGTATGCGTCCAATTTAGTTGGAGGGGGAAAAAAAGCTTTGAAGGAGAGCTTTGGGGATATTTTGCATTGCAAAGTGGAACTAATACCTTTCATAGTATATTTTTAGCGCTTTTCTTTACCTCAAATTATCAAGCAGAACCTATAAATGTACTTTAAGGAGTTTTTAAGCATTAAAAGGTATTCTGTGTGGACATTGATGATATTCATAAATCCTCAAACAGTAAAAAAAATACTGTATATTTTTTTAATTAGTTTGGGGTTCAAGCTTAATTGGTCGTTTTAAGTTTTTTTTTTCTGTCTCTCAGTGTAGGAAACTGCTGAGAACGACTTTTTCTCACATCTTCTAGGCAGTAATTTAAATAAATAAATAAAAGGGGACAGTATGATCATGTCTGTCTTTTACTCTGAATTAAATCTATTGATATTCTCTGTGGTTTTGCGTGTTTTTTAATAATAATAATAATAATAATCCATTTAATTTATATAGTGCTTTATAGTCAAAGACACTTTACATGTTACATACACCGTAGACACAGCTACGGGGAGCAATTCAGGGTTAAGTGTCTTGCTCAAGGACACATCGACTAGGGCAATTAGTGTTTCACTGTTGGGATGAATTGGGATTTTGCTGGCATGTAAACACAATATATTACAGCGAAATTTCTGAGAAAACACTCAGATATTCCCTGAGATTTAAGTGGTACATTTATGAGGATATAATTCACAAATTTACAAGAACAACATATTTTTCTGAGATTAGAAAAAAACTCATTGAAGGTTGAATCAACCTCATTGCAACACAGACTAAAACAAAACAAACAAAAGTTATTGTGTGCAAAATATATTTATTATATGAGTACATATTTATATTAAGAAAAGAACACGGAATGACCATGAAAGTAAACAAGTATATGTACCTTTTAGGACCTCGCTCAGAGGTCCGTCCGTTAGGGACGGCATCGGAAATAAAAGAATATTTATATAATGTATTTATCTCAAAAAATTAAGATTTTAATCTTGGGAATTCTCATAATTGGTTTATTTAACCGCTGTTACAGTCCCACATTTCACAATCAGCACTACTGCATTACACAGGTTTCTTCAACAGGTAAATAGTGCATTTGCCCTTCATCTTTTGGGGTAATGACGACTAGTTATATCTAAATATGCTCAAGAATGACAATAAATAACTAGAAAGGCGCACTCAGAATACAAAGTGCAGATCTCTGCAAGGTGTGTCTGCAACAACCATGATGTATAGTGTACAACTCACAATCTGCTAACCCCCCCACTGATGGGCTGTAAGGCATCTTAAAACACACTTCAATCATACTCAAAAACAAGCTTTAAGTCATCTTATAAGACATTTTATAAAATCTTGCCAAAAATAATTCACCAAACTGTCTGCCTGCATTGCAGCGGCTGGTGAGGTACGCAGTGCGTGTCCTGGTGGTTCCGTTAGCCGTTAGCCGCTAGCCAAAAGTAGCCAACTAACAAGGGGTGATGTACGCATTCAAAGGCCTGTAAAACATTGTTAAAAAAACATTTAAATCAAACTCAAAAACAATGTATGCCCCCCCCCCCCCCCCCACTGATGGGCTGTAAGGCATCTTAAAACACACTTCAATCATACTCAAAAACAAGCTTTAAGTCATCTTATAAGACATTTTATAAAATCTTGCTAAAAATAATTCACCAAACTGTCTTCCTGCATTGCAGCGGCTGGTGAGGTACGCAGTGCGTGTCCTGGTGGTTCCGTTAGCCGCTAGCCAAAAGTAGCCAACTAACAAGGGGCGATGTACGCATTCAAAGGCCTGTAAAACATTGTTAAAAAAACGTTTAAATCAAACTCAAAAACAATGTATGCCCCCCCCCCCCACTGATGGGCTGTAAGGCATCTTAAAACACACTTCAATCATACTCAAAAACAAGCTTTAAGTCATCTTATAAGACATTTTATAAAATCTTGCTAAACATAATTCACCAAACTGTCTGCCTGCATTGCAGCGGCTGGTGAGGTACGCAGTGCGTGTCCTGGTGGTTCCGTTAGCCGTTACCCGCTAGCCAAAAGTAGCCAACTAACAAGGGGTGATGTACGCATTCAAAGGCCTGTAAAACATTGTTAAAAAAAACATTTAAATCAAACTCAAAAACAATGTATGCATGCAGGGAATTGGCTCGAAGTCGTTGTATAAGACACGTCAGGCAAAAAACTAAATCAAACTCAACAAGATAAATTAAACAAACAATAAAAGTGAGCCGCAGAGTAGCGGCCGAGAGGCATGCAGCAGGAAGTCAATGGCAATAAAAAGCCACATCCGGGAAGGCATGCAGCCATAACTGGCCACGCAAAATATTATGCATGAATATTTTAACACGTATTTAAGGCCCACTTTATTTTTCACCTTGTTTTGTGGGCCTCAAAGGTCGAGAACCGCGGCCACAATTATGTTAAGCCTCAGCCTGCTCCTTCAGATGGATGCATACCTGCCTACCTGTTTGAGGGATCACCACTCTCTGACCCTTTTAAAAAAAAATAATTTCTTCAAGCAGCAAATACACAAATGTGTTTTACAGTATAATATTGTATTTTCTTTTAACACAGTCCATCCCATTTATAGTTTTCAGAAAAAAAATCCATCGCCGACAAGAAATAGTTGTGGTTTTACTTCACGACTACAACTCACAACCGCAGAATTCCTCAGGGGGTAACCTTGCATTGTGCGCAGTCATATAATTGTGATTATGTAGACTGTGCAGTTGGATCCATGAAGATATGACACCTACACAGAATGTTGTGAATGTAACATGCTGCTTTAATTACAAGACAATATTTCCAGCCTTTCGTCCTGTTTTCATTCAGACTGTCTTTGTGGATTTGCGGGAAATTTGAACATTGTTTGATGATAACTGAGCGACGAAGCCAACTTTAAAGTTTTTTTTCAAAAGGGACGTTTTCATTTCCCTTTCGATTACCGCTACTTTGGAGGACATTTGTGAGGAAGGCTACAGCTTCACGGCTATAACAGAAACGACAGATCACGTTTGACGAAATGCCACTGAACTCCTGCCAAGTCCGTTGTGCAAAAAAAAAAAGAAAAGACGTTGCCTTCTGTGTACCCTCAGGTCCACTCGTGTCTTGTAGGTATTCGGCGATTAAGTTCTATTACGTGACGACAGAACGTTTTGTGCTGAAGGACATGAATGGATAATGGAGGCTCCCCTTCTCTGCAGGCGCCAGCAGACTACACGCTAACTATCTCCACGGTTTGAACCCTGTAATTGGCAAAAAGCAGAGAGGACCAGAAGCAGTCAGGACAAGAGGCCCGGGGATGAAATATGTTTCAGGAGACAAAATAACGGGGTGTGTCGCAATGTTCAAACTTCCAGTGCATGCTGCCCCCCCCATCCCCCCCCATCCAGTCAGAACCTATAGGGGGTGTCCTAATGATAAGGCACAACATGCTCAAGGTAAACAGGGCTGTTAAAAAGCAGATGTCTGCACCGGTTTGCAGATGGGATGGATATCGTCGTGGCTGGAGATGAAACGTTGTTGTGTAGGTTTTTACATGAACCGTGAACATGTACTGCATGTCGTGTAATGAGAGCTACGTTTAAAGATGGGGCGGGGTGGGGATGGGATATTTATTCTATAGCGGCAACACATTCCACTCAGTCTGAGGAAGACACGGGCCACGCGAAGATAGGAGGAGGCATCGTATCGCGTCTGACCGACCGACCGACCAACCGGTAGGTTTATTTTACCCGCCGTACATTTAATAAATTTAAGTCGAGCAGAGAGAAAAACGAGCATCATTCGGTGTTAGTTGCCAAACGTTTCAGTGCATTCCAGATTTCAATTAAAAAAAAATAATTCTTCCTGGATTTTCCATCAGGGATCATGTGGACTGGCGTGCTCCTCATCACTATGGGAATAGTGGATTTAAGCATCAGCCAGCATTACAGCCAGTTCCAGTGGCTGTCCCGCCTGCGCCGGCGGCAGCGGCAGCGACACGCCGAGGACGCGGACTGCCCCCTGGAGTGCGACTGCCCCTCGAGCTTCCCCACGGCCATGTACTGCAACGGCCGCAACCTCCAGCATGTCCCCTACGTCCCGTCGCACGTCAAGTACGTCTACCTGCAGCGTAACCAGATCGCCGGCATCCAGGACGGGGTGTTCGACAACGCCACCGACTTGGTCTGGGTCGTGCTGTTTCACAACCGGCTCGACTCGGGCAAGATCGGCTCGAACGTCTTCGGCAAGCTCCGCAACCTGGTCCGGCTCCTCTTGGATCACAACCGGCTCACGCGAGTGCCCCCAAACTTGCCGAGGTCCATCACAGACCTGCGACTCGGCCACAACGAGATCTCGAAGGTCCTCCCCGACTCGTTCGAGGGGATGGCCGACCTCGGCACCCTTCAGCTCCGAGGAAATATCATAGAGGACGCCGGAGGTGTGTTCAAGGGACTGAAGTCTCTGACCGTGCTGGATATGAGGGAAAACCGTCTGAGGAAGATCCCCGACAACCTCCCGGAGAGGCTGCAGCAGCTCTACCTGGAGTTCAACGACATAGAGAGCGTGCCGGCGGGCTTTCTCACCACGAACCCCAAACTGCAGTTCGTCCGCTTGGCTCATAACCAGCTGACAGATGAAGGACTTCCATCCAATGTTTTCAACGTCAGCACGCTGGTTGAGCTCGACCTTTCGTTCAATAAACTGGAGAAGATCCCCGTTGTCAGTAGGAACCTGGAGAACCTTTATTTACATGCCAATAAGATCAAAGGTACGGACACTTCTCTGTTACGCGTAATATAAAGGTAAAGATCCTAAACCGACGACAGGATTTAAATGTCTTATTGAGGGGTATTCCACTAAAACACTCTTATTTTTAACAATCAAAATTATGATATAATATATTTATAATGAGCACTTAAAGATTAGTCTTTAATTGAGTAAAGGTTGACAATGCTGAGTGCCACCCTCCATTACTCAAACACCATTTGAACAGTAATGAAAATAGTTGAATCCCTGAACAGATTAAGGTGTCTGTTAACAATTTAAGTTAAATAATTAAAGTGTTATGAAAAGCAAGGTGCAGTTTTGTTTAATGTAGAGTAAAAGGAGGGCATTTCCCCAAAAATCCTTTCTCCCAGTTTTCTCTGAGGCTAAAAAAAACCCAAATCATATAAATTTAATTAAATTGCATATTTGAATATCTTATTATTACAATGTAACATATCTTTGAGGAAAATGTTAATTAAATTACTGAGATGTGGAATTTGGGAAAGTATGGTTTCTGATTGACTTGAGTAAACACACAGAGAGGGTCTTATTCAATAAGGACCAACCTTTGTCTTCTTTTAGTCGATTTGTAACACGGTAGAAAGGATAGACGACAACGTCCTGACCCTCCCAGGGAGAGCAGACATAATTAAACTGTACAGTCAAAGAAAACTAACAAAAGAGACAGAAATGTACTTACACAGTCAGAAGGTCTCGCGCTTTGAGGATGAAAGCGGAAAGAGGGGGTGTGGCTGAGTCTGAGCATGAATGACAAAGATGCTTTCTAACTTGCTAAAATAACACTGTCCCGCTCTCCCCCTACTAATTAACGTCATATATCAATTTTTTATTTGGTTTTAAAGTCATATATACACAAGAATCTGCTCAAGGCAAATTATAAGTTATAATGTGGTTGCTTTGGCACAGCCGGACACACACACACTCCCGTAGTGCGAAGTTCAGAGGATCAGTCCTCCTGCAGACACCGATCCAACATCGTTAGTTTCAACGTATTCAACGCACTCGTCAAACTCGTAAATCCTGCCCCGAATTCGCAGAAATCCGTCAAATGGTCAGCTTTGAAGTTTCCAGTACGTCCTCGACGCAACCGGTACATCATAACCGCCCCGTCGTTCAATCTCGTCCCGTGTCCTTTCCGTGATAGCTATCAAGAAAAACTCAAACTTACCCAGGTGGAAAAGGCTTCTGTGACCTCCAGCCATCCGTACTATCCAACCTAATCCATAACATCACTCTCATAGATCTTCCACGCAAAGAGCCTGCTCAGAAATGGTTACGCTATCGAATGCAATTATCCTCACATTGCTTGAACCTTAGAAGCAACATTCCCATCCGCCTTTATTCGACCGGCCACAGATGTTTTGAGTTCTCCGCCTCATACCATCACTTGGATTAACGCTGTGCCTTTTCTTTGTAGAGCTTGGACAAATAGCTACCTCCACTACATTCGCCCAGATCTTAAAGATCTCAACTGCGGTCAATCTAGTCTTAAGTACCATGGAGTTTTTGGGGAGTTCTCCGATTCCCTATCGAAGTGCCCCTGCAAAGCATTTGGCTAAGCAAACGAGCTACATGAAGTTCAAGCCTCCCATCTCAATCACGTTTACCTTTAATAAACCCATTAAACACTTCTATTTGATGGTGTGATCCTTGCTAGTGAGTTGGAGATACCTAGCAAGATTTCAGGAGCAGGACTACTCCGCCACCGTGCCACTTCCTGCTTATCCATACTTCAGTTTCTTTGTGGATGCAATGGAAAAAAAAGGTAGTAAGCATTTTTCCCCACCCATTTCTCAATACTGCAAATATATAAACATGTATTTACATGGAAACTTTTACTGAAAAAGCTTGTGAACTGCTGGCCTTATGTTGAGCATCAGTAATAATATTTAATCGTATCCATGCAAGCAAATATTTGAAAAAATGACTTTAAAGAATTCCTAAGCAATAAAATACACAAATATGTTTTCAGATTGCATATTTCTTTGATTACAGTCCACATCATCTGTATAGTGAAATCATTTTTTAACAAGAAACATAAAAACGTCTGTGTTTTGTTGAGGGAACTTAAGAAGAAGCAGATACACTTCAAGATACAGAGGAGCGATAGAAAGCAACCCCGACTGGGAACATTACAAACTGGCATAAGATGTGCACGGCATGGGACAGCGAGACATCAAACGTGCCCATCTTTTAAGTTTTTGGTGACAAGAGGTGCCCGTGCAGAGCCGAACGGAAATTAAAAGAAAATACCCACCCAATCACTGTCTGTATCAGCTGCCACCAGACTTCACAGCTGCTTCCCCCCCCCCCCCCCTCAAGCTGTGAGACTCTACAATACTTTTTTTTTTTTTTTTTTGGTGTGTTTTTCTTACATAGCAAAAACAAATGCAGGCCCCTTGTTGACAATGAAAATAAATTAACCCTTGAACCGTGAAGTAGAAACAGTCGGCGGTGGGCCTTAAGTTGTAACAGGTTGCGTTGACCCCCATTATTCACGGCGCACCCCTTCCCCCCCCCCCCCCCCCCAAACCCCCTGTGTCTTTTCAGAGTTCTCCTTGAGCAGCTTCTGCGGCCCGATGGACATGACCAACTTCTCCCGGCTGAGGATGCTGCGTCTGGAATCCAACCAGATCAGCGCCGGGGACATTCCTGCCGAGGCCGCCTACTGTTTGCGGCGCGTCGCCTTCATTGATGTGTAGCGCCCCCTGCTCTCTCTCTCTCTCTCTCTCTCTCTTTCTCTGGGGCGTCGCTCAATCCGTCAGACCGCCCGCCGGCCGCCGCCACATGAAACCGTTAATTCTGCCACTCTATCGAGACACACTTGAGATAATGTGTTATGAGAGCTACTATTGTTATTCAGAATGATTAAACAGTTCCAGTGTTACTCAACAGGAAATACCAGAGCCGTATAATCACATATCCAGATATCCGATTGGGGAAGGGCTTAATCCTTTCCACAAACGAATTATCCTGACAGATATGATACTAAGCATAAATAGGATGTAGCCAGTGACAACCGGTTCTGCTTTGTGCCCTTGTCTGGTCAAATATATAACCTGTGTAAAACTTCCTGTCGTCGGTGTGAGAGTCGGTCTTTGCTTCCACCATGTGGCACAAGGTGATAAAACAGCAGGTTGAGCAGCCCTGCTCCTCATTACAGTGTTCATATTTGGCATGGCATCCCATCATGTCAGTAGCCGAATAGTTTGTTACATTCATGGAATATTTTCCAATCGACAATTAAAGTTGCGCGATCGAGAGTTTATCAAAAGGTGAAAAGAAACATGCATTCCTCCTCAAATGATACCCTGAATTGTTCAAAGATAAATGACGTATATGTATCAATAATAACTGTTTTTGGAAGACTTTTTAGGGTGTAATTTCCGAGCCAACATGTGAGTAAGCTAATGTCACGATTTATGTCGACATGATTCACTTTGTACTCACCGTTGGAAGCTATGAATAAGGCATTTTTTTAGTTTGAAGTGAATCTTTGTGCCTATTATTACATTTGAGAAAAAATGTAGTAATCAATTTACAATTTGAGTTCCTTCTTCGCCTGACTTTTTGTCAGTAGACATCGTTTCAGAAGCAACAAAATGTTCTGTTTTCTCTCATTTAAACAGGGAGACAGGGTGAGAAAAGAAGGGGGGGGGGGGTCGAGGGCAGTTCCCTTGTTGTTATTGTTCAAGACAACTTACCCTTTCATGTTGCACAGCTGCATTTCATCTTCTGCAGAAAGGCACCTAATTTCCATGTCGAAATATTTTTTCTTGTCTCGTACCCGAGCCGAAGACTTTGATTGTGAAAATGGAACGCTGCCAGCGTTTTGCATACTGATGAGCGGTAGCCTGTGAAATGTTATGTTTTATTGCGTTATAGTTGATTTATTACAGGCCCGCGAGCAGTTGGGGTGGAGAGAGGCGTCGCTGCTTTCTCACTCCGACAGGGATTTGTTAAAAAACAAAACACAGAGGCCAGCACACATGCACACATGGGATTCTTCTGATAGGATTAATGGATGGTCTTTGATGCACTTCAGAGGAAGGGGAATTGTCCAATTCTTACTCCAAACTCAGACGTTATGCAATTAATTATTACAACCCCCGCTGTCTCAAATAGCTGCACTCTGAATAGAAAAAAAAGGGGGGCTACACTAAATACTTTATAAGAAGTCGTTTGTGCGCAATTAAATAACGGTATTACCCTGTTATTTGGCCCGACCGTGCGGTGTGCGCAGAATGCAAAAAAACGAGTAGGTCTTCCCACGTTACTCTCGCCAACTCTCGCTGTGATACCAAGGGGTCAGTTACGACGCTTCCTTCCAACGGGCGTGGATCTATCGGGATAGAATCTCGACCTCGGCGCCAGCAAAAACAGCCCGGTGTGTTTTTATCATTAGAAGAATATTCTCCCGCGCTCATGTTCTGAAACAATGCGGTTCTGTTATCTTCGGTCGTAACCTTAAGACGTTGGAAAACGCGTGAAGGCCGATAATTAAGGGGAACTTTTTTTCGAAGCGGCAGGAAAAGACATTTTTGTTGCGTCGTCATAAAGCGTGAGGTCGAAAAACGGGATGCGGGCAATTAGGTCGCCCACATCCTTTCAATGAGGTCGGACGCTCTCTTTTAACGCGAGACACTTGTGCTCGTATACATGAATGCATCGGAAGGCTGGAGAGATTTAGATTTTGGATGGAAGCTTTATTATCAATACAGTGGTTGAATAGTTGAGTCAAACTAATAAATAACTTGTGGAAACAACACAACAAACAGTTGGTTAAGTGGTAGCAAGTGGACACACATGGTTCGACATATATAACTAGTGTAAAAATATAACTTTTTTTTTTAGTGGAAAAGATATCTGCAATACATAACGCAACAAACACAATATACATACCGTATTATTTAAAATAAGGCCCCTCTTCGCTCTCCGGCAAAGCCGAGTTTCGGATTAAAACGGCGAGCATGATACACGACAACAACATCAAAAAACAACAAACAAACAACAACGCTGATGGGGAAACTTGTTCATGATGGAAGGAATGTGCAGCTTCTCGAGCGCTCCGCCTGCTGCTGCCGCAGCGATGTGCTCGTTACTGCCCCGCGGAGAGAGAGACGGAAATACTGAAAAGACCAAAGATGGATGTGCAGTGCAGTCAGAGAGGAGAGACGCAGGTGTGAATCATGCACCAGCTGTTGTAACTCTTTCTCGTAGGCACTCACGTTATTGCAGCTCCGTGTCCAAGTCCTGCCGGTCTCTGCGTTGGTCCAGATGACAAAAGGAATGCGTTAGAGGGACTTTTCAATAAAACACGGAAAGTCTGTTTATTTTGAAGTTTATAGTTGTTCTCACCTTGAGTTGGACGGTGATCTCGATCTGTGTGGGTTGTGAGTTATCTAATTTTTTTTTGAGGGAAAAAATACACAAATTTAATCAATTTCTTGAACTTTGGTTAACATGTGTCGTAGTTGGAACATTCTCAGAACACTAAATTTGCCGAATGAATGAACACCTCTCATTGGCGATTCGTTATTTCTCCATCCGGCGAGCAAGGGTGTTATTATTAAAAATCCCCAAATACATTTTTGGGTTATTAAGTTCCATTCGATTATCCAAAAACCGCGTATCCTATTTGAGGACGCTGGAGACGATCCCATTGGGTGAAGGCAGCCTGAACCGGTCGCCAGAGTCTTATAAACAGGCACATGTTTGGCTCCCGTTTGGTCCATAATGCATTTATCGGCTTTGCCTCCAGTAAAAGTTTAGTTGCAAGTTTTAAGAAAACTTCCACATTGGCTTCACTCTAAGAACTGGAAGTCAGTTAGTTTGTTCTTCACATAACTTAAGAACCTTTCATCCGATCTACTTCACATTTAGTGGGTTTGTTAGTTGGAAACCAATAAAGAGAAGTGTAAAAAATGGTGCTATCTGGACACATGTAACATTAAATAGGGAATAAATCTAAGTAGAGTCATTTTCTCACAGACTTCTATACAAACAGAGGCCATTATGAGGCCTGCAGTTTTAATACATTTCAGCATTGGCTTCCCTTTCCAGACCCAGAGGTCACATATACTGGAAAAACGAAATAGAGCAGCTTCACACTGTGATCAAAAAGGCGATTCAGCTGAGAACCACTATGAAGCAACTGTGCATGTAAGACCCCGGCTAATAAAGTTGACGTAGTCCTAATCCAGGCTTCATGGCGATCAAATAAATACAGCAAACTGAGACAAACGTGGCGATAGTTGTTTCATACACTAATAGTTCCCAACAGAAATGCATCTGTCCCGATTGATGCCTCATGACCAATGCTTTCCGCTTTCCTCGTGTATCCTTTTAAGTCTGTCTTCAACGCTGGTGATGTTGATTAAAGTCAAAGCTTTAAGGTTTTAAGGGGCAATTGGCAAGAGGAGCACATTCCCACGCACAGTGGCTCGCAGGCAAAAGTATAAGAGAGTTAACAACTGCATCAAGGCCTTTAATGTGAAAGGCCCCCTTTTTACAGCAGCCATTTTGAGCTGGGTGAACACAGGTGTAATTGATCAAAGTAATGATGATCTCATTTAATTTGACACATAAACGCTGTTGTTTACATTCGAACAACCGGCGCTCTCTGTTTGTCTTCAGGGAAAAGCTTTTTCTCCTGGATTACGGTCGCAGTTTGAAACACGTGGTTTAAACTATTTCCTCTAAGTACAGAAAACTAGGTTTAATGAATGAAACGAAACAAATACCCAACAAAAAAGTACTTGCTTCACACGGGATGGCCGTGGGGGAAGCACGGGACAAACGGCAACCTCCTGGGTGAAAGGCTTTTTTTAACCAATCCCCACCCAGACCTCTTCCCCACATGGACTTCTGTAGACTCATTTAAAGGAGAAACTTGTCCGGTTTAGTGACACCTACTTGTACGGTTGCAGATTGCGACCGACTGAACACCCCCCTCCCCTTCTCCATGCGCATAGAGAACTACGGTGGCCTTGAAGTAAAGAAAAAGGCCCTCGCTACAGCTAGTGTTGGGTTTTTTCCATTCTGGGCTACTGTAGAAGCATGGCGGCGCAACACCTGTACGTAGATATAATCGTCTCATTCTACACTCACGGAGACATTCTTAGTATCAGGTGATTCACACACCAATGAAAACCTAGTTGTGAATATTATGTTCCATTTCTGCCGACAAATCCCCCTTAATCCTGCACACTACTGCTTCAAAAAGTTATTCAAAAGCAAATGCAATCCAAGACAAAATGTGTTTCCCTCGAAAGGTACACGGAAGTGAGCCCTGGCCTGTGAGAAAGGCCTTCTAGTAACTATATTTTGGTTTGGCTTCATGCCCTCTGACTTCAGGGAAGATTGGATTATGTTGCATCTTGTTTAGAGCTGGAGAGGATTTTGTGTATTTTTCTTTCATGTCCTTCATTCCAGTTTAGTGTTTCCTGATTTTGTTCTGTGAGTTCTTGGTGTGTACATTTTATTCATACCTGTTCCTTTGTTTTTTTTTGGGGGGTTCATCTTTCCCATCACGTGGGGTTTAGTTTCCTTGTGGCTACATATACTGCCTATCCCATAAACCTGCCTGCTGTTGGACAAGTTCTCCTATAAATTAAATAATTTACTGCGCACATATGCCTTTCTGGTCTGCGTCGGGGTCCATTCACCAGCTGCACTGCATGTAGTCAGTTAAATAAGCATATGGACAATCAATACAAAGACTGATAGTCAATCCCCCTTCTCTTTCAAGTCTAATTATTTGGCTCCAGTTTTGGTGAATTCAAATCCACCATGAGCCACTCTGACAATCTCCTACCAACCGGTGCCCTTTCTATGTGCGGTTGGCATGTTCTTGCAGGTACTGCAGTTGCATCTCACACTGCAACACATGCACATTAGCCAGTTGCAACATCAGAAGCAGATTTCGCCCATGTAATGTAGCTCATATTTCCACAATAAACAAAGAAAGAGAAAAACCATGTTGTCTTACGACTAAAAGTCAAGCCAGAAATCTTTAAAGCGTTATGTCGGAATTCGATTTGAACTCCAAACGTCACATAAAATTAATCGCTTGGTCTGTTTTCTACCATCTAAAAGAAAAACATTACACGAATAAGAGGAGTGATGTGCCAGCAAGGCCTAGAAAAGCTGTTCCACGCCTCAGTAGATTGGATTATTACAATGGCCTTTTCACAACAATAAAAGCTCTTAGTGTCAAAAAATGAAAATACGACCACATCCCACTAGTTATGAAATCCTTTCGCTGGCTACCAGCCACTTGGAGAAGTCACTTCAAAATCTTTCCTCTCGTTTCTAAATCACTGTGACTGTTGGCCCCAAATACGTCTGTGATCATGCTTGAGCCATCGAGAACTATTAGGACATTTTTAGCCTTTTGTGGCCACAAGAGTTGGGACCAAAACCTGCAATAAACACTGCAACAATTCTCTTAAAAAAGAGGTTCCTGATTCTGGACACGGGGCCTCTTTATTGTCTACCTTGCGTTTGCATTTGCTGTGTTTAAAGCACATTTGATTTATCTGGTCTATTAAATGTGCTGTAGAAATAATGCCAAAAAGCCCTGAATAGGAAAAAGAGCATCAATGCACTTAATTCTACATGCCGACTGTTTTGCACATGCTGCTGAAGAATAGCACCAGTAGGTCCAGCCTGCACCTTCTTTTGCCAGCCAGGGAGGGCGGGTTCTCATGGAATGGCTAAACCTTTCCCAGATTGCCAGATAGTACGAACTCTTTACAGTTTATTAGCTTACGAGGAGCTTATCATACCTACGCTTTTAACTTAGTATTATTTCCTTAAGCAACTCATTCACTATCAGTATTATAATTTCAAAGATCTCCATTTCGTTCTCTTTGGCCCATCAGGTTTCTGCCTCTAGCAATGAAACTGCTTGCGTAATTGACATTTTCCTGAAAAAGGATGCGGGTAGTCCAAAAGTCCTGCTGTCAGTGTATCTTACTGCAGCTTTTGACACTGTGGATCATATTACAAGCCTCTTGGTAAAATTCTGTACAATTCTCTCGGACCATGAGGTTACTTATCATTTCTATGCAGATGACACTGAAATCTATCTAGCAAAAAAATGTAGTTAGTTAGTTTCCGAAACGCTAATTTTCTGGTACTGGAATGCACTCCCTGCTGGCCTCCCAATAAGACCATCCAGACACTTGATCAATCGCTACTGCTCAAACACTGACAAAAACATTATTATTATTAGATCCCACCGGCTCCCAGTTAAATATAGAATGGATTTTAAGGCCCTACTTATTGTCTTTTAAGTCACTCAATGGTCTGGGCACAACATATATTGCATATTTATACCATGGTCTGTGTTGAATAGTCCATTCTGATTGGGCTGCAGGTTGTCCATTAATTCCTGATAACGGACCCAGTGGTTCCATAAAAACAGACTGTTCACTATTCTAATTTATTGAGCTGACTACATTTTATTTAAAAGAAAATACATTTGAATATCCCAATGAGTTGTCAGTGCCTCATCCTCTAAACACCACAGAGGGGCAACTGTGACACACCAGCTGCCAGAAGTAAGTTTCACCGCCCAACTTATTGACCCATTAAGAAGGATTTGGTCATGACGGTGCTTGAAACATAGCTACACCTTGTTGTGAAACAGACTGTCAAATTATAATTACTGTTTGTAGACGTTAGCTGTACACAATGTTATTAACTTTGTATCTTGCTTGTGCAAAGTTTGCGCTACGCTAGCGCTATGCTTTGGGGACAATGACTTGACTGGACAGCTAAGTGTTCTTGTTGCTAAACATATTGTCAAATTATATTTGAAGTGTGTCGATGGTAATGTTATTGACTTCTTGCTAGCATGTTGTTAGCTTCCAGTTCGTAGCTGAGGCCAAAGGGTGCTATTAGCCTAGAATTATCTTCAGTTGCCAAGTCGTGTCTAAGGGCCGTCCTATTTGCTAGAGCAGGGAACAACATTTCCATCGCATGAAAACTTTAAAGGTCCAACTGGTAGGAGGCCCCGGGGAAGACCGAGGACACGCTGGAGGGATTATATCTCCCGGCTGGCCTTGGAACGCCTCGGGATCCCCCAGAATGAGCTGGAAAGTGTTGCGGGTAAGAGGGAAGCCTGGGTCGGCCTGCTGAACCTGCTGCCACCGCGACCCGACCCCGGATAAGCGGGTGATAATGGATGGATGGATGGATGGAAAACTTTAAAGGGTTGTAATGATTGTTCCATTAGAGTTACCAGCTAACGAAGAAAATGGTTCTGGCCTCCATCATCAGACATTAACCCTTACTTATGGGATTCTTACAATTTTTATGTTTTAAGTGGTTTAAAACTTGTTTGTATTTACCTTTCTTTCTTTCACCACCTGTAAAGCACTTTGAATGACACCTGTGTATGATAATTTGCTAGATTAAAAAACTAACTCGTTTTGCCTTTGTAGCAATAAGCGATAAATTGCAGATCTTATTTTGGATCTCACTTCCCAGAAATCCAATATCGCTGCCTCTAATTATTTCCTGGGAAACTCGCCACAGACGGTTCGTAACGATACAAACCAGGGCTTTCACATGTGGGCTGTAGGCTTCGTCGCCATTGTGTTGCCTCACTTGTTTCCGATTATGTTAGCCAGTTGAACCGCTCCGATGTGTTGTTATTTTAAATAATAGCTGATGGTGCCTAAACGGCCCTAAATTGGACATTTGCATTCTGAGTGTTTTGTGCATGTGCCGCTGCAAAATAGTCCTTATGCTTTCCCCAGTTAAGTCCAGTCCGTATTTTATTGACTTCAGTATTTACCGGCGAGGGAGGGCTGGCAACTTCTGCAAGAGGGCTTGCCACAGAGGGCACAGGCCGGCTGCCAAGGCCTGAATCGAGTGCAACACGACTGGAATGCATGGTTCAAAACTTCATTGCAGCACATGTGATGCAGAAATCGTACCTTTTGCGTGACGAGACAGTAGAGTGTGAGAATCAGTAGCAGTCCTCCACAGATGGAGACCAGGATTAAGCCGAGGATGTACAGGTCTCTGACTGGTCTTCTCTGCGAGGCCTTCGCCGAACTCCTATCGAAGCTGTCTGTGGAGAATGACACCAATGCCGTGATCTCAAGAGGCTCCGCACGTCTTGCGTCCTTCATTTTTGCAGGAAGAGATTCCCACCTGTGAAATGTGGCACGGGCGACTCTGTGTACAGCTCCGTGGTGGAGCCGGACATTTCCGTGTATTCGTCCTGGCAACTCCAGTCGACCGGCGCGTCGTTCGTCGTCACCAGCTCCCAGTAAACGGACAGCACCTCCGAAGCCCTCTGCAGCGCCTCCAAAGTGGACCCTCTGTGAAGTATCTCAAAACTCTCTGGCTTGTCCTGCGGGAGGATTCACAGAAACGCACTTTACATTCTTCTTTCCGTATCGCAGATGTGTATCTTCTGGCGCCGCGTCCAATTTTCCACTTTCACATATTGAGACTCACCTCAACCTCTTCGTTTATCTGAGGCACGCATTTCTGAGAGTAGATGTTGAGGATGAGCGCCCTCAGAGACTGAACGTAGCCGTCGTTGACCGAACCCCGGCTGTATTTGAAGTGGGTGGTAAGCAGCTCCAGGATCCAGGGTAAAGCAGCTTTTACGAAGCAACACTTGCTCTGTAGGAAAACAAGAACGCAAGGTCATAAACTACTTGAAGGCACAATAGCGCCAATGGAAAGTTGGAAGGCAAATCAAAGTGTTTTTTTGGTTTTTTTAGCTGGGGTGAAGAAAACAATCCCATAACACAAAAGTTACCTTACCATACTTCTCCGTTCTATGAATGTGTAGGTTATCGTGCACCCGCTCCTCAACTGGTTATCCATCTGCGAAGACAACAGCGGGGTGGGGGGGGGGTAGAGAGAGTTTCAGCCCACATTGTTTCTGATGTTGATTCAACAAATGTGCTTCCAATGTTTCCACACCTACCAGATGCCTGACTGTCAGCAGGTGCTCCCTCGTGATGGAGTGTCTGCATGGACCAGGGACCTCAGCCATGGTCAGGGGGAAGCTCAGGAACACAAGTACACACAGACACTTTACCTGCAACTAACACAATCACACGTTACACCTCCGTGGCTTCCGCTCATTGTCTTTTTTTTGCGTCTGATGCACGTGTTTTTACTCGGCTGGAAAGTTAAACGTTTTTTTTCTTGGCTTTAGATTCCTCGAGTATATTTTTGCATGAGGAATGCTCTCAACCACCAACCATGAGGCATCCCAAACTTAACCATTTCAATATGAATGCTCTCCGCATGGGAGTCTCTCTCCCTTTTCTCTCCCTCTCTTCTATTTCTTGCTTTTTGACAGCTTCTTTTTTTTTTGCATTACGTTTCGATGGTTTTTTCGATGGTTTTCACGGAAAGCGTTGCCTCGTTATTGAAATAAACTTGCGTTAACCCTAATTGTGACTTAAATGGAATGTCCTCCCGATTGTGCCAGAACAGTTAAAGCATTACGCATTAAAAGCAGCTCACAGAGAGAGAGAATCCGCTCCGCTTCAGTTGCAACAACCCGTTTCTTTACAACCCTTGGGCCAATATTTGCATGCGTTATACGATTCTGCTTCTGGACTTGGTGTTAAAGTATCGGGTTTCGTTTGTTTTTGCAATATGTGCGCCGCCTCCTCCTCCGCTGCAAACGCCACCAGTGAATGATGTTAAAGTAACCTCAGAGGAACCAAAGTATCTGTTACATAAAACGCATTACGGTCAAATAGTGCCCTCTGCCACGGAGGGGGAAAGCCTCAGAGAATCTTCCCATGTTGCTGATGATGCCTGCTAACCAAAGCACCTTTCTGGCGGCAGCTCCAACCGGACAATGGGATCCAGATGAACTTTTAATCCTTCTAAACTCCAAGGTATTCTTTTTTTTTTAAATTCCCCCCATTGACTCCCTTGACCTGTGTGTGTTCGGTGCAGCTTCTGCAACAAGCGCCAGAGACAATTCTTTGAACGCCCACCAGAGAAGTATCCCTTTCATATGTAGTCGGGTCTGTTTTTAATATAAAGCTGAGCCGCACACTAACCCTTGTTAAGGCTTTTTGATTTATGAAACAGTAAAATTGGGTTTCTTTAAATGCAAATCGACCTGCCGAGAAAGGAGCAAAGAAAAGAAACCTGTTGCATCTCGGTTTTTGACTACCAAACAATAATCTGGCAAAAGAGGCATTTAAAAAAAAAAAAAAAGAAAAAGTCAAACTAGACTCGAGGAGACGAATCAAGCCTGTTATCGGGAGCCCCCGTGACGGATGATAATCAAGTTAATGCAATCAAATACAAATATTAATGCGATTGTGATGCGGTTAATGCGAGAGAGAGAGAGAGAGAGAGAGAGAGAGAGGGAGTGAGAGAGAGCACATGATGCAAATGTCACCTGTCACATGATTTGACTTTTGACGGACCGATGAAACTTTTCCAGAGGAAAAAGGTTCTCACCTACCTTGGCTTTGCTCTGGATCAGGGTTGACGCAAGGACGGTCATCTGGTACGTGTTTGACAGTGGAAAACACCAGACTCCTCTGTCACACACATCGAAGCACAGAGATCCTTTTTTCTCAAAGACACCGGGCCGCTGGGTAGACTCGACACTCGTGGGTCATGTGGCGCAAGTTCTCAAAAAAGGCTTTTGCCTGATGTGCTCCTCCTGCACAGAGTGAGTTCGACCCCGAGATGCAGGCTGACAGACAGCCCTTTTCCCTTTTTCTTTTTTAAAAGACCTCCCACCCCTCTCTCTCTCTCTCTCTCTCTCTCTCTCTCTCTATCTCTCTCTCTCTCTCTCTCTCCGCCCTGTTGGACTGAACAACCCGTTGGTTCAAGGACATGCTTTCTGGGATGCAGATAGACAGGATTGTGTTGAATTTCTGGTCTTTTGTTTGACGAGCACCTCTCTCTTCGGGAATTTTTAAGAACTCCCCCCCCCCCCCCTCCAAAAAAAAAAAAATTGGATAAATAGAGCTTGACGTCGTCAGTGCTGATAACATCTGTTCTAGTTTTAGAAACTCTATCCCATGAAGGTGTACATATATTTTTTTATATTTTACAGTTTTAACTGACAGCCGTAGTGACAAGTTACTTTGCGAGTCAATATCTCGCTGGGGAATCCATTTTTTGAAAAGATACTTATGTCTTCGTTACGGATGTAATAGGCCGCAGATGGCCAGAAAGAAAAAACACGTTGGCGGTTTTTGGATCTTCTTCCACTTTTAAATTAGCTGACGCCGAAGGGGAAGTGTTTCGCGGTTGTATGTGTGTGTGTGTGTGGGTGTGTGTGTGTGTGTGATCAGGTTTTTTTTTTTTTTTTTTTGATTTAGGGCCTCGAAGGAGCTTTTCTTTGTGGAATTCGCTTAATTCGCTTCTTTTATCGGCAAAAGAGTCAAATGGGATGATCGATTTAAATTTGTCCTCAAGTGGAGAGAGAGGTATGCGTTTACTCGTGGCGATTGGTGCACGTGCACCCCACAAAAATGCACAAATGTATGAAATCTATACGCGTGACCTCTTAATTTGAGACAGATTATATAACTTTACCTCCAGGATATAGACAATAGTTTAAATAAACCCGCCAACATGCGAGATGTTAAACAGATTGACTGACAGATTGGGAGTTATTTATCATGCGAGACGCTTGCGATTGTTCCAGATGTATTTATTTGGCAGGAATAATACATATCTTGTGAAACACGCGGGATGTCGTTCTGGTTTGTTTCCAAACGACGAATCGCTCTCCTTGACATCTGCGAGAGATGTTTTTCTGCAGCGGTTTTGACTGCACGGTTAAAAGCCAGTACAATGCATGGATGTGGGAGCGAGGAAGGGCTTTACAGAGCGAAGAAGGGCTTTATAGAGCGAGGAAGGGCTTTATAGAGCGAGGAAGGGCTTTATAGAGCGAGGAAGGGCTTTATAGAAGGGCTTTATAGAAGGGCTTTATAGAAGGGCTTTATAGAGCGAGGAAGGGCTTTATAGAAGGGCTTTATAGAAGGGCTTTATAGAGCGAGGAAGGGCTTTATAGAAGGGCTTTATAGAGCGAGGAAGGGCTTTATAGAGCGAGGAAGGGCTTTATAGAAGGGCTTTATAGAAGGGCTTTATAGAAGGGCTTTATAGAGCGAGGAAGGGCTTTACAGAAGGGCTTTACAGAAGGGCTTTACAGAAGGGCTTTATAGAAGGGCTTTATAGAGCGAGGAAGGGCTTTATAGAAGGGCTTTATAGAAGGGCTTTATAGAGCGAGGAAGGGCTTTATAGAGCGAGGAAGGGCTTTATAGAAGGGCTTTATAGAAGGGCTTTATAGAAGGGCTTTATAGAAGGGCTTTATAGAGCGAGGAAGGGCTTTATAGAAGGGCTTTATAGAAGGGCTTTATAGAAGGGCTTTATAGAGCGAGGAAGGGCTTTACAGAAGGGCTTTATAGAAGGGCTTTATAGAGCGAGGAAGGGCTTTACAGAAGGGCTTTATAGAGCGAGGAAGGGCTTTATAGCCGGCGCTTCGCTTCAACTGTCGAGAAGGACTTTAGTTTCGTTATCTTTGTATGTTTTTCAGCTAAGCGAGCATGAACTAAGTGTCAGTTATGAAACCACCCTGAAGGGACAAGTTAACTCTGATGCTATAAACAGGGTTTCCTCTGTCAACCGGCGTTCTCATGGGGGGAGAAAAGTGTGGCTTTTTTTTTTTTTACACCAGAAGAAAAAAAACACAAAAAATGTAAAGAAAGAAAGAAAAAGAAAAATAATTATATATATATATAAAAAATTATTAAAAAAATAAAATAATAATTACATATATATATATATATTATTATTATTTCCTTTTTTTTCTTTCTTTCTTTTAATAATTATAATAATAATTATACATATATATATATATTAAAAAAATATTATAATTATATATATATAACTTTCTTTGTTTAATTTTGTTAATTTGTTTGTTTTTTTTCTTCACAGAAAAAGACAAATTGAATGTCAGGGAACACGAGCTGCACAAACCAGAAAGTCACGACGTTGCGTAAACCGTAAACATATCCGTCACTCACTCCTTGCGTAACCGTCGGTTACCGAAGACAGTCCCCACCGCGGCGGGAGAGAAGGCGGGGGGGTTCGCATCACGCCTCTGACACACATGAGTTTCTAATTGTTTTAACAAGGTTTATTTTTCGGTGCATATTGTCAATCTTCTATAAACAATGACAAATATCTCTGATTCGATCTGCCGCGGGAATCTGTTTTCAACTCGACTTTCACAAGACGAACAATGCAGTTTAACGAAAGTCAGGCTCGAGTCACGTTTTGAACCCCAGTAAACAAGTTTATTCTTGTCGGTACAAACACGGCTATGGAATTATCACACACACACACACACACGCACACACACAGATACATTTGCTGGAATTTTTTTTATAAATAATAAGAAACAAAAGAGAAAAAACAGGTGTGGAGGTTTTCAGTGCAAAAATATCAGAAAGCAGGATTTGCAAGAAAATGTGAGGGGTGATGATTTTTTTTAATGTGCCCTCTTTAACCCCCCCCCCCCCCCCCCCCCCATGCATCAGACCGCCGTGGCAAAGCCGATCCGGTTGCTGCGGCGGTCGAACTCGGTGTAGTAGCGGGCGATGAAGTTGGCCCCCAGGATCCAGACGGGGCCTGTAGGGGGCGGCACATCCAAGCCCCTGAAGGTCACGGTGCACACGTCCCCTTCGATCTGCGTTTGCTGGAGCATGGAAATTATACTTCAACAGGCAAAATGCACTCGATGTACAACCGAAAAAACCGACATTGCGGAGAATATAATTGACGTAACGAAGCATCTTTTATTTCCACCACGTGAAGCAACGTTAGATTCCTGCTTACCCACAAGATGTAATCCTCGTGAGTGAGGGAGTACTCCTGGCCCCCGAGGTGGAAAGTGACGCTGGGCAACGCCTCGACCGAGTCGCAGTTGACTTTGTACTGAGGAACCACACACGCAGAGGTCAAAAGGTCATTCGTTCGTCTTTTTAAAAAATATATATTTTTTTTTTCTTCGCGTGAAACTATTTTTGCGTGCGTAAAAAAAAAAAAAATAATAATTACTCCGCTTTCATCCAGCTGCGCTCCGATGGTTTTCATCAGCGCCGACACGGAGGAGGCGGGGCCTGTGATGTAGGAGGAGCCGGTGTCGATCACAGCTGTGCAACCCTCCGAGCAAAAATGCATCTCCATCCCCACAGAAACACTGAAAGAAAGAATGAAGGAGGAGGAGGAACACGAGACATATTGTTACTGAATTGGCACACACACACACACACACACACATGCTTTATTATATAAAAAAGCAAATGTCTTACCCTTTCATGGTGACCTCCCATTTGCCCGTCTCTCTGGTGTTCAGGTAGTTAAAGGTTCCGGTGTAGTAGTTTGGGTCGGTGCCACCGAGCACCAGCTCTCCACCGGGGGTGTGTTTTGGATCCCTGAAAAAGATAAAAATAAATCACACCCTCATTGTCAGTGTTTCCCATCTGTGGCTCCGCCCTCAGATGCCCTTTAGTCATGTGACCTCTCATTGTTCACAAGTTCCCCCGGGATCTCGTCGTCATCATTCTTCTTGAACTAGATTTTTTTTTTTTCGCATGTCAGCTTCATAGCTGACGAGGTAACTTCTCGAAACACCATCTTGTCTCAATCATGTGGCACAACATTTTTTTTTTTTAAAAGAAGCTTACAGATGGTATTAATAATAGTGTATACTAATCATATATCAATGAGAATTAAAGCAGGGAGGGGAAAGAAAAGAAAAAACATCTCGCATACATAAACGCCACGCGGGAGGTCGGGGGAGGACGAGGGAGGTCGGGGGAGGTCGGGGGAGGTCGGGGGAGGTCGAGGGAGGTCGGGGGAGGACGAGGGAGGACGAGGGAGGTCGGGGGAGGTCGAGGGAGGTCGGGGGAGGACGAGGGAGGTCGGGGGAGGTCGGGGGAGGTCGGGGGAGGACGAGGGAGGACGAGGGAGGTCGAGGGAGGTCGAGGGAGGACGAGGGAGGACGAGGGAGGTCGGGGGAGGTCGGGGGAGGTCGAGGGAGGTCGAGGGAGGACGAGGGAGGTCGGGGGAGGTCGGGGGAGGTCGAGGGAGGTCGAGGGAGGTCGAGGGAGGACGAGGGAGGTCGGGGGAGGTCGGGGGAGGTCGAGGGAGGTCGAGGGAGGACGAGGGAGGACGAGGGAGGTCGGGGGAGGTCGGGGGAGGTCGAGGGAGGTCGAGGGAGGACGAGGGAGGACGAGGGAGGTCGGGGGAGGTCGGGGGAGGTCGAGGGAGGTCGAGGGAGGACGAGGGCGGTCGGGGGAGGTCGGGGGAGGTCGAGGGAGGTCGAGGGAGGTCGAGGGAGGACGAGGGAGGTCGGGGGAGGTCGGGGGAGGTCGAGGGAGGTCGAGGGAGGACGAGGGAGGACGAGGGAGGTCGGGGGAGGTCGGGGGAGGTCGAGGGAGGTCGAGGGAGGTCGAGGGAGGACGAGGGAGGTCGGGGGAGGTCGGGGGAGGTCGAGGGAGGTCGAGGGAGGACGAGGGAGGTCGGGGGAGGTCGGGGGAGGTCGAGGGAGGTCGAGGGAGGACGAGGGAGGTCGAGGGAGTTCGGGCGGACTCGACCCACCGGCTGTAGTAGACGGAGAACACCTCTTCCTTGAGGACGTGCTGCGACATGATGCGGTCGAACACGGGGGTGATGCCGTCGATGGCCACGTTGGGGTAACCCATCCCCAACACGCCGTCGAACTTGGCGAAGATGAAAGGCATGGCCGACAGCGAGGCGGCCTCAGCGAACACCTGCACCACGGGGATACCGCCGACCTGCGAGAGAAGAAAAAAAAGAAGAAGAAGAAGAGGAAATGAAAGCAACGATTTGTGCAAAAAGAAAAATACCCTTTTTTACTGGGTGTTATTTCACGAAAAACTCACCACGACCACGTCCTCGCTCAGAAAGCCCCGGACGTTCCCAGAGGCGTACTGGATGGAAAAGCCTGTGCCGTTCTCCACGTACGTCCGAGACTTGGAGGCGTCGTACCTGTTGTGAGTGACTAGAAAAGGTCAAAGGGCATTTGAGTCGTGAGTCCAACGTGTACCCGGGAACAATATTTCCTACAACATATCATTTAAAAAAAATGAAAAATGAAAAAACCACAACAACCGTGTATTTATTTTTGTTTAATTTATTTATTAGACAACATTATTTTTGTTTAATTTGTTTAAACCTGCAAAAGCAGATTTTTGTGGGCGAAACAAATTTATTTATTAAACAAAATTATTTTCCTTAATTTGTTTAAACCTGCAAAAGCAGACTGTTGTGGAAGAAACTCATTTATTTATTAAACAAAATGATTTAGTTTAATTTGTTTGAACGTGCAAAAGCTTCACTTTTGTGGAAGAAAATAATTTATTTATTAAACCAAAATCATTTTCTTTAATTTGTTTAAACCTGTAAAAGCTTGACTTTTTTGGGCGGAACAAATTTATTTATTAAACAAAATTATTTTCTTTAATTTGTTTAAACCTGTAAAAGCTTTACTTTTGTGGGCGAAACTAATTTATTTATTAAACAAAATTATTTTCTTTAATTTGTTTAAACCTGTAAAAGCTTTACTTTTGTGGGCGAAACTAATTTATTTATTAAACAAAATAATTTAGTCTAATTTGTTTAAACCTGCAAAAACAGACTTTTGTGGGCGAAACTAATTTATTTATTGAACCAAAATAATTTTGTTTAATTTGTTTAAACCTGCAAAAGCTTCACTTTTGTGGACAAAAATAATTTATTTATTAAACAAAATTATTTTAGTTTAA